>NC_081570.1:27709888-27743658 GCF_022355385.1 Mustela nigripes | reverse complement strand
CCACCCCCCCCCCTTTCCCCAACAGCACAAGGGCGCCGCAACAACTCTAGTGCCCCCCCCCCCCCCCCCCCCCCCAACTCTTTCCCAGATAGAGAAGGGAGACTCCCGGCAGCACCCTGAGGCCACGCCCAGCCCAGAGGTTCTGGCAACGCCCAGAGGAGGAGTCTGCGAAAGAGGCTTCTCTCCCTTCCAGAGACTGAGTCACCAAGTCCCTGTGCCCCACCCCCAACCCTCTTGCGGAGCTGGGTGGGACTCAGCCCTGTGTTAAAGGCTTGTCAAACTTAGTTAACTTTGCTTGGGTTGTGAAAAAAGAGGTCAAATCATGACTGCCATTGCTTATTAATATCCCATCTCCTTCTGACATTGTCTCCCACTAGGGAGACAAGAGACTGACCAACCAAGGTCCCACAACAAGGAAAATAAGGAACGGGCCAGCCTGCACCAGATTCTTGCTCAGTGCCACACCTGCACAGTGGCAAGTACTTTTCCTTTGGTGGGCTGTGTGTAAGGTGTTACCACTCTACCTCTTCAAAGAAACAACCAAGAGATCAGAGAGGGTCTTTCTGAGTCAAAAGTCTCAAAGTCCACAGGTCATCCATGCTCAGGGGAGCCTGGGGCTCATGGTGGTGGGCTCTTTCCCAGGGGGCTGTACCACCAGCTGATACAAGTTAGGCTGCTGGGCTAAGGGCCTGATTTCCTAGAGCTGATACAAAGTGTCCAGAGAGACAGTCTGAACTCCTGACTGGCACAGAAAGACCATCTTCAGGCTGGAGCTGCAGAAATGACAGCTGCTTCTCGGAGATCTGCTTCTTAGGGTCAGCCAAGAGCTGACAGGTAAAGCACTGAGAGTCTTGATAATATCACAGCAGAGCCAGACTGAAGATGTGTTCCAGGGAGATGCACATAATTGACTCACATATGGCACGGTGGTGCTCGGCGGCGACCCTGAAAGTGATTGGGAGCGTAGGTGACCACTGGTGTGAAGGAGCTAACACTGGTGCCTGGATGGTTTCAGGGCCCCACACCTGCAGCTCTGAACCACTCCCCAGCTGGTGGAGAGGGGATGCCCCGAGCTGAATAGGGGGAGAGTTAGACAAACAGTAACCCCGCTGGCAGAGCCAAGAACCAGTGTCCATGGACAAGACTGGAACCATGAAATTTAGAGTGGTGCCAGCCCTGCCTACCTCATACAAGACAAGGTCAGAATAGACAGTGCAGGTAGAGCCTGTTTCTGGCATTAGTGCGGCAAATCCTGTGTTTCGGAAACCCCTCAGGTCTAGGCAAACTCGGATAGTTGGTCCCCTAGAGATGAGCCAGCCAGGGCTATCCACGTGCAACTGCCTTCCACCCTCCACCCAGCAGCTTGGGACAAGTCAACCCAATGTGACACAGCCTTTTCAACAAGGCTCAAATGTTGTGGGGCTTGGGTGACTCCTCCTGACAATTTCATAACCAGAAGACAGAAGAAGAGGGGACAGGGAATAAGAGGAAAGAAGAGAAGAGCTAAGAGATCAATAGTGCCGGCAGGTGTCCAAAACTCTGCTAGGAGCACTCGAATTTATGATCTTACTTAATCCTTGAAACAACCCCAATAGATAATATTATTCCCACTGTAGAAAGGAAAAAAGCCCAGGCTCAGCTTAGTTGAAGAACTGACACAAACATACAAATGTGTCAAATCAATATGTTGTACACCTTAAATTTAGACAATGTTATATTGGCAGATTCCTAATTTTCACTATCTTCCATTTTTTATAAAGAAACTGTTTTTCTGGACAGACCTTCACCGCCAAGTCACTGCCAGGGAAGGGGGTGGCACAAAGGGGCTTGGTGGTACCAGCCATTGTGTGTCAGAGAAGAGAAAGGCAGGACATGGTCTGAAAAATGTCCCTGTCCCCCCCCGCCCCCCAGGAAAAGCAGATCCTAAAACATTTTCCTCGTAGAGAGATGCAAGCCCCTGCCTGGGTCTTCAAAGGGGAAGATGGCTCCAGGCAAGGAAATGAGAACGTAACAGTCAAGTGGGACCTGGAATGATTCTGGAAGGACAAGGTAGTTGCAGGAGTCTGCGGACTCAGCTCGTGAGGAAGCCCCAATTTAAAGGCGGCTTGTACAGAAGACAGGGGACCAGGTCAGAGGACCCCACAGACCCACAAGCACCTCCAAAGCCCTGAATTGTCAAGGCTGTCAAAAATGCCAAGGGAACTGCAAAGGGACAGGAAAGAGCTTTAGATGCGTCTCCAACCCCCAGAAAAATTCCCATCTGGGAGATGAGAAAGCGCTAGAAATCCTGGGGAGCAGAGGAATGGTGAGAAAATTCCAAACAAGCAAAACTATTTAAAAAAAAAAAAAAAAAAGATGTATTTTTCTCGCTTGACCTCCACCCTGGTAAGGATCTAGGCCATGGGTTAAGGCACACATGGAAGGTAAGTCACGTCCATGATCACCAGGGCCCCGCAGGGAGGGTCCCCAATGTAGGACCTCATCTCCCTTCTCTCCAGCAACCCATCAATCTAGTGAAACTCTGGAGGCTCATGGCAGCCTCTCAGGCTTCCTGTGGACAAGATGTGGGTCTAGGACCTGGGGGTGGTAGGGAATTCCAGGGGGTGGGAAACTCAGCGACAGCTCGTGATTGTTTTTCCTAAATAGTAATGTCCATGGGATGGCCTTGCCACAATCATCTCCCTCCCTTCCTTGACCCCTCATTGACCCCATGCCACTCATCTTCACCTCAGCATTCATTGAGCACCTCCTGGATGCCATGCACTGTGCTGGGCACTGGCACACTGCCACACATGAGGCAGACAGGGCTCAGCTTTCATGGCATTTAGATTCCAACAGAGATGACAACGCTGATCAAGTATTTCCAGCTCCGCTCTCTCCCAAAGAACCCTCACACAGATTTCTATGCTCCGTGTTCGTGGATGCCTCCTGGATCTGCATCTCCGGCCCAAAGCTCTCCCCTGAATGCCAGCTGCACGTTTTTAACGGCTTCCCTGGTATCTACATTTGCATTTCTAACAAGTATTTTAAACTCAACGTCTCTGAGACGAGATGCTTCCACACCTTCCCCCTCCACAAAACCTGTTCCTGCTTTTCCCCCAGCCTTCCCAGTTACTCAGGCAAAAACCTAGAAGTTAGGCTATAGCTCTCTCACCGTGCATACTCACAGATGCATGCAACCCAGTCTATAGCCAAGTCCTTGGGGTCCAAATGTCACCCCAAGAAATCCCGGATGGGACCCCTTCTTACTAGTGCCACAGCTGCCACTCTGCTCTAAGCCACTGGCATCCCTCTCCTGAGCCACTAAACAAGCCCCTTACCTCCTTGCTTCCCGCCACTCACCACCCCTTAGTCCAGTAGCCACACTGTTGCCAGAGTGATCTTCTTCACAAGATCAATCAGACCATTTCCCTCCCTTGCTCAGAAGCTTCAACAACAAGTCTTGCTCTGGTCCCTCTAGCCTAAAAGCAATGCCCTCGTCCCGGGTCCACCTTCTGCTCCCTCTACGTCGGTCTTCTCAAAAGGGTTTTCCTTAACCAAGTTTCTCCACTACCTTGCCTCTTGACCCCATGACAAGCATTGCTTTCTACGTCCAAAACTGCTCCCACCAAGTTGACTGCTGACCATCCCCTGGCCAGTGTCCTTGGTCTTCACCATCAGTGACATTCTGCCCATGACTCTGCTCACCATCCACTCCCTCCTCCTCTGAGCAGTCCCTTCCTAGGGTTTCTGGACACCAGCTCTTCCCTGGCTGCCCTCTCTCCTGTCATCGCCCCTGGAGGGACCCTTCTTCCAGCCACTCCATAAATGGCGGGGATTCCCAGGGTTAAAACTTGGCCTTTTGTTCTGCTTACCATAAGCACCCTCATCCACTTTCACAAATTCATCACTAGATCCCTGTCACTAATTCCCAAGTGGTCCCCTAGCCCAGGTCTGCAGCCTAGACTCCAGCCCCACGCTTGTAATTATGACTCTGTCCCACCCATGGCACTGCAAACCATGAACACAGAGCGAGCGGGCCATTACCTCATCATGGGATCCATACATGGACCATATTCTAATCTAATTTCTGATGCCAAAAGTTCTGGCTTCCTCCAAATCTCCTCTCTCCTTCAATCCCTATGTCTAATTTGTAATACAGCTTTGTGGTCTCACCTGCCTTCTTAATGTGTTTGTATCTGTCCCTGCCTTCTACTGCTCCTGTCTCAGGGGGCCCTCTCTGCCTCTTGCCTGGACCACACCTTCAGGCCCCCCTCCTCCAACCAACCTCCAGGATCTCAACACTGAAGACATTTTTCTAAAATGCAGATATGACTGTCATTCTCTTCCTTTGAACCCTCTATTGTTGAAACAACTAGCTATTGCTGCAGAGCAAGTCACCCCAAAACTCAGCAGCTTAAGATAACAGCCATTTGGGTTTTTTGTTTGTTTGTTTGTTTTATTTTGTTTGTTTGTTTTTTAAGATTTTATTCATTTATTTGACAGAGAGAGACCTAGCGAGAGAGGGAACACAGCAGGGGGAGTGAGAAAGGGAGAAGCACACTTCCCTCAGAGCAGGGAACTCAATACGAGGCTCTATCCCAGGACCCTGGGATCATGACCTGACCTGAAGGCAGACACTTAATGACTGAGCCACCCAGGTACTCCGATAATGGTCATTTGTTATCACTCATGCATCTCTGGGTTGGCTGGGGTCACTCCTGGTCTGCAGGTAAGCTGGGGGCTCAGCTTTGGTCTGGTTTCCCTGGGGTACACCTTCTCCTCAGACCAGCAGAAATGTGCAAGACCTCTTGAGACCCAGGCTCAGAATTGATGCATGACCAATCTACATCATTTCATTGCCCAAAGCAAGACACACAGCTGAACTAGTATCAAGAGGTGGGAAACAGTACTCTCCCCATGATGGGAGCATATGCAAAGTCCCTGAGCAATGGACATGAGTACAGGAAGGGATAAAGAATTGGGGCCATAAACACAACTCACCACGGTCACATCCCATGGTCCATAGCATCAAATCTCAACTCCCTGCCTCCAGGGGCTGGTTCAGCCACTGCCCTATGCTCTGAATTCCCAACCATAACCCACCATTCACTGCTCCACAAGTACACCTTGCCTTCTGGTTTGCCTCTGCATCGGCTGTTTTTCATTCCCAAGGCCCTTCTCCCGCCCACCATTGTCCACCTGGGAAATTCATACACATCCTCTAAGATCTAGCTCAGCACACAGCTCCTTGCTCCCCATTACAGAACTCACCCTTAGGCAAAGGTGTCATCTCATCCCCTGGATGGTATGTAAGTTTGCTCTTACCATTGTAACAAACAGACTTTGTGGTCTAAACAACACACATGTGTTCTTTTCTGTTCTGGAGGTCAGAAGTCCAAAATCAGTTTCCCTGGGCTAAAGTCAAGGCAGGTTCCTTCTGAAGCCTCTGAGAGGAGAAACGTTTTCAGCTTCTAGTGACCATCTGGCTTTCTCGGCTAGCGGCCCCCTCCTCCATCTTCAAAGAGTAAGAGCATCATCTCAGCCTCCACCCACATCCTCTTCTCCTCGTCCGTGCCAAATCACCCTCCACCTCCATCGCAGGAGGACACGTGATTACACATAGAGTTCACCTGGGTCATTCAGGATATTCTCCCCATTTCGAGAGCCTTAACTAAGTCACACTGGCACAGTCCACTATGCCAAATAGGACAACATTCACAGGCTCTGGGGCTTAGGCCCTGGGATCTTCAGGGGCTGCTGTTCAGCCTTACTGCTGGCAGTTTCCATATTTCTTCTCCTGGCTCAGGACCTGGCACAGGATGGCTGTTCAATACATTTGATGAAAGAAAGAATGAATGAGAGAACGAACGCAGTGCCAGAGTCCCCATTGGGGGTGCCAGGGTCCCCAGCAGGCGGGCTGGCACAGGCAGCAGTGAAAACCCAGCCCCTACAGTCACCATAACAGAGAATATTCTCTGTAATAAATAAGAGATCAAACCAAGCCCTCTGTGCAGTGCAGGAGCTAGGCTGCCTAAACTAAAAAGGAAAAAGATTCCTCCCCAGAACCGTGGAGACGGAGCTGTGAGCTCACCCCAAGGAACCATTAACCCCCTGTTCCTTGTTAAAACTGCAACAGAATGCACTGCAGGCAGGTCCCATAACCCCACTCACCCCTGTTCCTGTGTATTCAACAAAGAGCTGTGGGTACCACTCTGTGCTGGTCAAATAAAAACACGGTCCCTGCCCTCAAGGGGCTGCCAGTCCAAACTCTTTTTGAAAATCTTTGAAATGAACCCAGCACAATTTCCAAATGTGCTGAAGCTCATGCGAAGTCCTGTTCCTTACATTTTCAGAGGTCTCCTGGCAGAGCCTTTCATTCATTGCACAAACATGGAGCACCTTCAGGGTGGGCTGTCCCAGCAGCCACCAGTGGACGCTCCCCATAGGACTTCCGGAGCCTTCCACCTTGCCCTGATCAATTCCCCCTGCAGTGCAAAAAAAAAAAAAGACTGCAGGGAAGTTGGGAGGGTGCCTGGGAAGGGAGGTGTGACTGGCTACTGGAAAGGCATCAGGGATTCGAACCAGGGAGGTGTTTGCTCAGGGGGCGGAGGAAGCCAGGCTGAGGGAGGATGACAGGGAGGGTGGGGATGCAGAAGGGATCCTGAGCACAGGAGCCACGAATGACTGCATTAGCTCTCCCTACAGGCCCGCATGTGCTGTCTGCTCCATATAAATGAGCTCACTTAATCCTCCTACCATCCCTGCAAGACAAAGACTAGCAGACCCATTTTACAGATGAGGAAACAGAGACACAGAGAAATAAAGGAACTTGCCCCAAGGCACGTAGCTGCAAGTAGAACTGGATTTGGATTGACTCCATCTAGACGACTTCTTCTAGTTAACCAGACTGTGAAGGAGAGATGAGCCATGTGAGCGAAGAGGGAGGTGCAATGTTCCAGGCACTTCATGGTCGGGGAGGATGTTTTGTAGGTAGAGGAATATAAACACGTCTGTGCACTAAAACAACACATTTGTGCACTGATGGGTGGGAGCTCAGCTGATCGAGGGGGCAGGATCCGGGACAAGGGTGGGGCCTGGGCCAGGCCCAGAAAGAAAGAGAAGGTGGATGGTGACCCAGAGGCCAGCAAGGCATCAGAGGGCCCAGAAGCCAGTGTCAGGCTGAAGGCCAATGGCTCCAAAATTCATCACCTACAAATGTCCTCGTCCACTCTGTCGATAGCGTGTCATCAACATGATGGATGCTATCCAAGCACGAGCAGCTAGTGGCGGAAGGTAGACCAGCCAGCCATGCTCAAAACTTCAAGACTGATAGGTGGAAGCAGGGCTTCCAGAGACTTCTTCCCACCCCCAGACAGGCTAGAGAAACACTTCTAGGAAGACAGCCATGGTTGGGAGTGTCTGAAATTGGAAGATAAAACCCAAGAAGGGAGTGAAAAGAATAGGAAGGGAGCCCCAGACATGAAAGAAACAATGGGGCGCCATCTTGGGATTAGAGCCATCTCCTGCCTACACAGAACTGAAACCACTGATCCTGGGACCCTCCCAGAGGCTCAGCCTATGTATCTAGCTGCAAGTACGCCTTGCTCCTCTGGTCCTCGTGGCCCCATGTCAACATCCCTCTCTGCCCTTCTCCAGATTTGGAGCTCAGAGAAGAATGACCCAAAGGAACGAACTGAGGAGCCCAGCACTGATGCAGCCCCGAGGAGAGGGGACCTGGCCCAGGGGCCGGACAAGGCAAGGAAGGCATTTGCTCATTTCTTCACTCCTTTGCTCAACAAATATTTATCAGGCACCTACGACATGTCGACACTGGAGTAAAAGATGAGCAGAAAACAGACAATCAGTGATCTCGGGAGTTTATGGCAAAGGGAAAGAAAGAGATAGGCTTGAATCAGATACTCACAGAAAGAGGTAAAGTGATCATAATCAGCGTACAAGAGGCACTCGGTCTTACAAGCGTGCGTGTCAGGGGCTGACTTACCAAGAACTCAGAGGCTTCCCTAAGTAAGCAACTCATGTGGCCTGAAATCAGAGCACAAGTGGGATTGGCCATGTGAAAATGGGCAGAACACCCAGGCAAAGGGGACAGGACGGATGCGGAGGACAGTGGCTCTGGGATTCACAAAGAGCCTTCACTCCATCAGGAGATGGCAAGTGGAGGATTCCGCTGACATGGCATCATCCAGAGGGAGCAGAGTGAGTAACAGTAGCTAATACTTGTGTAACTGTAACTAGCCATATAGAGGACACTGATATAACTAATAATAACATAAACACTAATATCACTCGTACAGAATTTACTCCGTAGCAGACACTGATGGAAACCCTTTTTCTTTTAAGCTATTTAAAAATCACAGCAATTCAAGGAGGCGAATACAATGGTATACCCATTTTACATATAATACCCAGAGATGGCGAGCAACTTTCTTGAAGTCACACAGCTTGTAAGTGGCGGCTCCTAGATCCATATCCAGGCAGTGGAGCTTGAGTCTGGCTCCAGAGCCTGAACCACCTCCTTGTTGATTGAGGACTTGCTCTGTGGATGTCTGTGCTCATGGCAAGTTTTCATGCCACGCTCAAGGGTGGCTCACAGCAACACCCTGGGGGTAGTTAATCAGTAGTAGTAATAGTACCACTTCGATAGAGAGAGGGTGGGATTTGCCTAAGGTCACACAAGTGGCACGTGGAGTCCCGAGTCCAGAACCCAGGGATCCAGAGTTGCAGGGTTGCATAGAGGGAGCAGGAAAAGACTAGGGCCCTACCTCGAGTCAGCACAAGGGACCACTTGGGGATCTTTCGGCGACAACAGACAGATTCATTCATTACTTCAGGGAAAAAGGGATTTGTTGAAATTACACATGTGCATGGGTGTTATATAATAAAAAGTAAATAGTTGGTCTTTATCCCCGTTCCTGGCACGCAGCTCCTAAAACCATTGGAATCTCCTGAGTATTAACAGTGTCTTTTGTATGCTAATGAGATGATTGGTGGCTGGGGGCCCTAGAGAGCTGCAGGGTGGGGGCTGGTTGCTGGAAAGAGGAAGGTGTGATAAGAGGGGTGGAACTTTCAGCTCCAACCCTGACCTCCAGGGATGGGAGAGGGGCTAGAGACGGAGTCGCTCGCCAATGGCCCAGGATTTAATCTTTCACACGGACATTAGAAAACCTCCATTTAAAAAACCCTACACAAAGGGGTTCGGAGAGCCTCCAGGCTGGTGATCAAGGTACTGGGAAGGTGACACCCCCAGAAAGGACATGGAAGCTCCGAGATCCTTCTCCAACCCTTGTCCCCTGCATCTCTCGCCTTTGGCAGCTCCTGAGCTGTATTTTTTTTTTTTTTATCATAAAGCCAATAAATGTAAATGAAGTGTCTTCCTGAGTTCCCTGAGTTTTTCTAGCAAATTATCCAATCAGGGAACCCCTGATCTATAGCTGGTCGATCAGAAGTACAGAAAGCTCAGAGCTTGTAATTGGCATCTGAAGTGGGGGGCGGTCTTTACCTTTTACCTTTTGGGGCCTGACGTTACCTCTGGGAATACAGAACTGACTAGAAAGGTCGGGCATCCAGCTGGTGTTGAAAAATCAGTGAATTGGTTGTTAGTGTCCGAAAAGACCACATACTTCTTGTCGAGAGTGCTGTGAGTAAAAACAGTTCAGGGGATCATAGCCAACCTATGCAAGGCCTCCCTTGAGTAGAAGGTCTATTTCAGTTGTGTGTGGCTCTCGTGGTCCTCTGTGCACTCAGCAGGGATGGGGGCAAGGGTTTCTCTGGAAGGTGGTGTGAGCAGCCTGAAATACATTCAGTGCACCTGAGTAGAACAGAGCGGTTAGAATAAGACATCAGGAGAGCATGAGTGGGGGTCATGGGTCCAATCTGGAGGAGGCAGCGTGAGGTCAATGCCAAGGGTTCCATTGTGTGCACAAGCAGAATGACGTGAAGAGCAGGCTGGAGGACCAGGCAGGGACACGCAGGGAAAGAGCTAAACACACAGACCTCTTGTTAGCTGGTGAACTTGGAAGGCCGACCAACCCTGACCTTCCCACAGGAGGGTCAGCCTACCGAGGGTCAGTGTATCTAAGCACCATGAAAGTCCATTGGGCAAATGTCAGCGTGACAGAATGCGGCCAGGGAGGAGTGCGGCTGCCGCCAAAGTCTATGTTTCTGGGTGTCAGTTTTCTAGAATTTTGCTGGGGCAGAATGTAAGCAAAGCAAAAGCTGACACATCAGAATGCCTGTGCGTCAGAAGGACAGCCCAGCGTAATAGCCACATCTTGGGGTGTCAGCTGGGGGGAAAGCTGCTTTGATGGGCAGTCGGCGACTGGGAGTGTCAGTGAGGCCTGTGGCTGCAGCCAGCTAATACCCTTGACGCCTGTTCGCCGGGACCCAGGGCACATAATAACATCAGCAGGAGAGGCCTGCCGTGCTCCTAGCCCATGAGGCATGGCTCTCCCATCCAGAAGAGGGATTTGGAAACGGGGGAAAGGGGAGTATTCCTTTGCTAGAGCTGCTATAATGAAGTACCGCAGACTTGGGGGCTTGAGCCACAGACAGTCTGGAGGCTGAAGTCTGAGGTCAAGGTTGGAGCAGGGCTGCTTTCTTCCGAGGCTTCTCTCGTTGGTTTTATAGAAGACCGTGTTCTCCCTGTGTCTTCACATGGTCTGCCTGTGTGGTCGTCTGCCTCTTAATCTCCCCTTCTTCTAGAAACACCAGTCAGGGTTTAGAGCCCACCGTAAATGCCTTCATTTTATCTTCACCACTACTTAAAGGCCCTATCTCCAAATGCAGTCACATTCTGAGGTCCCAGGAGTTGGGGGGACCTCTACATACAAATCAGGGGCAGGGGGGGTAGAGGAAGACACAATTCTGCCTATAACAGGAGGCAACTAGGGAAAGAAGAATAAGGAGCCATTCATTGTCAGAACTGAGCAGACAGAGAGGCAGCCACCAGGTCAAGCATTCAATCAGGGAAGACTTCTTGGAGGAGGCAGGTTAGTAGACCAAACTTGCTGTCGACCCAAGGAGACTCCAAGCAGCCCAAGAGTGCCTAGGTCCATGGAAAACAGAGAACCCCTAAATGTAAACACAGGGAAAATTCAGGGAGAAGCAACCAAGCAGAAAACTCTGACCTAGGGGGGCTACCCCTTCGGAGAAACCCTGGGGGGCTAAAATCAAATCTCCCCAAAGCGGGACAAGGTTTAATAAATAATAGCATTTTTTAACACATAATGTATTATTTGTTTCAGGTCTGTGAATCATCAGTCTTACACAATTCGCAGCACTCACCATAGCACATACCCTCCTCCATACCCACCATCCAGCCACCCCATCCCTCCCACCGCCCTCCCCTCCAGCAATCCTCAGTTTGTTTCCTGAGATTAAGAGTCCTTTGTGGTTTGTCTCCCTCTCTGGTTTCATCTTATTTTCTTTTTCCCTCCCTTCCCCTATGATCCTCTCTGTCTTGTTTCTCAAATTTCTCATATCAGTGAGATATATGATAGTTGTCTTTCTCTCATTGGCTTATTTCGCTCAGCATAATACCCTCTAGTTCCACCCATGTCATTGCAAATGACAAGATTTCCGGTTTTGATGGTTGTCTAATATTCCATTGTGTGTGTGTGTATATATATATATACCACATCCTCTTTATCCATTCATCCGTTGATGGACATCTAGGCTCTCTCCCTAGTTTGGCTGTTGTTGATATTGCTGCAATAATAGCATTTTTTCCCCATTTTTGAAATACCTTAAAGTTTAAGAGCATGGGATTTGGTGTCCAACCAGCCTGGATGCCATCAGAACTCTTGCGATCTGTGTCACCTAAGACAGTCACATGACATCCCCCCCCCCCCCCGCTTCGGTGTCCTTGTCCACTCAGTGGAAATGATTCTCATACCATCTTCCTGTGGTGACTGCAGAACTGTCGGGATGACACTGTAGAAGCATCTAGACCAGAACGTGGCTGGAAACAGGGCTCAAGAAATGGTGGCCAGTCAATAAATCTGCACACCTGTGATTTTCTAACTCCCTGAGGCCGCTGGACGGGGCCTGCTTCTCACAGCTGGCATGGAGGGCACCTGGGGCCTCCGGTCTGTGGGAGCTGTTGGCTATGCTGCTCTCCTGTTGAAAGACCCCTCCCCTAGAAGATAGATAGGATAACTAACCGCTTGTTTGCTTTTCTGTGAACCGCTGGCTTTTAGGCGTAAATTAGGTTGTTAATTGCTTATTAATCGCTCTTTTGTCCTTCTGTAACTGCTTGGCTTATAGAAATAATAGAGATACCATGATGGCATTCCTACCTTCCCCCTTCTTGTTCCCCTTTCCCGCCTCTCTCCTCCCGCGCGCGGGCCCTCAGAACCAATCAGCTTGTTCCCCCTTCCCGCCTCTCTCTTCGCGCGCGCGGGTCCTTAGAGCCAATCAGCAAACTCCACGTATGCCTTTTTCAAAAGTTCTAACTGTCAACCAATCAGTTGCGCCCCACCCAAAACTTGTTTGTACCTGTCTATAAAAACCCAGCACCACCCCAGCCGGGTGTGCTCAGCTAGCAGGAGCTGCTGACCACCCGCAGGCGCCTGCGTAACAATAAAGAACCTCTTGCTGATTGCATCCAGTGGCAGTGTTGGATTCTTGGGTAAGGGGATCCGCAGGTCTTTCACTGTCCTGTCTTTTCTAGGAGGCTAAGGATGCCGGGCTTGGGTCCCCAGTGCTGTGCAGGCCTTGGGCCGGGCCGGTCAGCTCGGCAGGGAGGCCAGGAGGAGCGGCCACTCAGGTGGAAAGCTTCCAGCCATATCTGAAAAGCAAATCACTTCCCCCCGCCTGGTTTGTCCATTTCTGACTCAGGGAACTGAAACGCCTCATTTCATGGCCTCTGCTCGCCAGAGCCAGCCCAGGGTGGGAGGCCGCAGCACTGTCCACCCCTGCCCGGGACCCTGGGCCCACAGCAGAGTAGGGCACACCGATCACTGAGTGAGCTGGTCATGGGGCTGTCTTCTTCCCTCCACCCCATCCTCACACATTTGACACAGAGCCTCCTTCCATCTCAAGTCTCTCCTTTGGGCACACTCAGTGGCCAGGGCCTGGGACCAGACCAACCCCGGGTGTGCACCAAGCCACAAAGAGCAGAGGCCCATGGGGACACACCTGCGCAGACATACGGGTCCTCACACATATGCACACGCACACACACATACACAACACACAAACCCTGTCGAGGCACGCTTGCTACCCGGCTTCTCAGAGCAATAGCGAAGGGCTGACTGCTAAGGGGGGAGGGTCGGCCCCCACACAGAAGGTCATGGGACCAACTCCAGACCCTTGGTCCCCAGAGATGGTGGTGAACTTGAGAGCCCCCTGGTAGAGCTGGCTGAGTGTAGTCTCAGAGTTCCCAGGTCGGCCTCTCCCAGGGATGACCCAGGACTCTCCTGGCTGTCGACAGACATGGGCAGGTATGTGCAGAGCCAGGGGCCTGGGAGAGCTAATCAGTTCCCAGGGGAATCCAGAGAGAGCACAGCTTGAGCCCCAGGCCTTAGGATACTGTAGCCAGAGATCCTGAGTGCCTTCAGACCCCAGAGACTGGAAAGGAGCTGGGACGGGCTAAGACGAGGATGAGGCTGGCTGACTTTGACATTGGAGCTGAGGCTGAGGTTGACACTGGGGCTGGGGGGCTGGAGGGGGTGCTGGAGCCCTGAGCCTGTCAGGGGGAGTGGTGGTAAGTTCCCAAGGGTCTTCAGCTCCAGCAGCTCTGGAAAGCCAAGAGACAAGGACTTGGCTGTCACTGGCCCACTCTACACGAAACAGTGGCTGATGAATGACTTGCTTTTTTGGCTAATGAGGTGCAGTGGGAGTGAGACAATGTCAGCCCGAGCCTGGAGTCTGCCCTGAAACGTAGAGAGCAAAGACAGCCTGCCCTCGAACCAGCCACTCGCCTAGCCTGGCAGACACAGCCTTCCCGGAAGAAGCAGAGGGACAGGATGGACACTAGCTTGCCTGCCCCAGGCCTGTCTGCAGCTGAGGCGTCCCCCGTGGGTCCCCAGACCTTCCCCACCTATGTCTGTGAGGGGGACCTCCATTTCTCCCCCCCAACCCCCTGCCACCCTCCAACTGTGTCAGACTCACCCCCTCCCCAGGAAGGAGCCTGTAGGCTGGGACCCTCAGTCCCGGGGCTGGAGAGGGACCCGAGCAGGACTGGACTCAGAAAGGCAGGACATAAACCCCACTTCCACCAGGCTGTGGAAATCCCTTTAGAAAGGAAAGAAACACAAACAAACCTACTGATGACCTCCAGCAGTCCCTTAGCCTTGAGGAGGGCCCCAGGTATATGTGAGGAATAAAGCAAAGGTC
Organism: Mustela nigripes; assembly: GCF_022355385.1. Classification (NCBI taxonomy): domain Eukaryota; kingdom Metazoa; phylum Chordata; class Mammalia; order Carnivora; family Mustelidae; genus Mustela; species Mustela nigripes. The sequence continues at coordinate 27,729,318 of NC_081570.1, read as the reverse complement.
TATACCACATAGAGGAGCACCCTCCAAAGACAAGGAGAAAGACCCCCACCACTCCAGTGACCATCACACAAGAAAGCCTGAGATGTGGGTTGCCGAATAAAAGACAGGACACCCACTTAAACTTGAATTTCAGATACATTACTAATAAGTCATTAAGTCTCATACAATATTGGCGACACATTTATACTAAGAACTTATTCATTATTTATCTGAAATTCATGATAAACTGTGAATTCTATATTTTCATTTGCTGAATCTGACAACCCTACTCATAGGTGAGGCCTCTTTGGAGCAATAGAAACGTGCTCCTGGGTCAGGCAGTCTTGAGTTCAAATTCTAATTTTCCCACTTATCAACCAGAGGACAAGAGGACTATCACTCAGCCTCTTTGGGTCCATGTTTACTCATTAATGAAATACATTCTATCCTGCATACATGTTATGTTGTTCAACAACAAAAACAAAATACTAAATTTTGAAAGTTTAAATTAAATGAGATGCAGTATGGGGCCTGGAATGGAGCCTGGAACAAAGTGTTTTGTTTTGTTTTGTTTTGTTTTGTTTTGTTTTGTTTTAATAGTGATGTAAATACTAGAAGTTCCACAGTTTGTGACAGCAAAATGTAGATCAAGAGTCCTGCCAATGAAGAAGTCAAACTCTCTCTCTTCACAGATGACATGATACTTTATATGGAAAACCCAAAAGACTCCACCCCCAAACTACTAGAACTCATACAGCAAGTCAGTAACGTGGCAGGATACAAAGTCAATGTACAGAAATCAGTGGCTTTCTTATACACTAACAATGAAAATACAGAAAGGGCAATTAGAGAATCGATTCCATTTACTATGGCACCAAGAACCATAAGATACCTGGGAATAAACCTAACCAAAGAGGTAAAGGATCTGTACTTGAGGAACTACAGAACACTCATGAAAGAAATTGAAGAAGGCACAAAAAGATGGAAGACCATTCCATGCTTTTGGATTGGAAGAATAAACACTGTTAAAATGTCTATACTGCCTAGAGCAATCTATACTTTTAATGCCATTCCAATCAAAATTCCACCGGTATTCTTCAAAGAGCTAGAGCAAATAATCCTAAAATTTGTATGGAATCAGAAGAGACCCTGAATTGCTAAGGAAATGTTGAAAAACAAAAATAAAACTGGTGGCATCACGTTACCTGATTTCAAGCTTTACTACAAAGCTGTGATCACCAAGACAGCATGGTATGGCATAAAAACAGACACATAGACCAATGGAACAGAGTAGAGAGCCCAGATATGGACCCTCAACTCTATGGTCAAATAATCTTTGACAAAGCAGGAAAAAATATACAGTGGAAAAAAGACAGTCTCTTCAGTAAATGGTGCTGGGAAAATCGGACAGCTATATGTAGAAGAATGAAACTAGACCATTCTCTTACACCGTACACAAAGATAAACTCGAAATGGATAAAAGACCTCACCTAGAGACCATCAGGAATCCATCAGAATCCTAAGAGGGGAACATAGGCAGTAACCTCTTCGATATCAGCCACAGCAACTTCTTTCAAGATATGTCTCCAAAGCAAAGGAAACAAAAGCAAAAATGAACTTTTGGGACTTCATCAAGATCAAAAGCTTCTGCACAGCAAAGGAAACAGCCAACAAAACAAAGAGGCAACCCACGGAATGGGAGAAGATATTTGCAAATGACAGTACAGACAAAAGGTTGATATCCAGGATCTACAAAGAACTTCCCAAACTCAACACACAAAAAACAGATAATCATATCAAAAAATGGGCAGAAGATATGAACAGACACTTCTCCAATGAAGACATACAAATGGCTATCAGACACATGAAAAAATGTTCATCATCACTAGCCATCAGGGAGATTCAAATTAAAACGACATTGAGATACCACCTTACACCAGTTAGAATGGCCAAAATTAGCAAGACAGGAAACAACGTGTGTTGGAGAGAATGTGGAGAAAGGGGAACCCTCTTGCACTGTTGGTGGGAATGCAAGTTGGTGCAGCCACTTTGGAGAACAGTGTGGAGATTCCTTAAGAAATTAAAATTAGAGCTTCCTTATGACCCTGCAATTGCACTACTGGGTATTTACCCCAAAGATACAGATGTAGTGAAAAGAAGGGCCATCTGTACCCCAATGTTTATAGCAGCAATGGCCACGGTCACCAAACTGTGGAAAGAACCAAGATGACCTTCAACAGACGAATGGATAAGGAAGATGTGGTCCATATACACTATGGAGTATTATGCCTCCATCAGAAAGGATGAATACCCAACTTTTGTATCAACATGGACGGGATTGGAAGAGATGATGCTGAGTGAAATAAGTCAAGCAGAGAGAGTCAATTATCATATGGTTTCACTTATTTGTGGAGCATAACAAATAACATGGAGGACATGGGGAGTTAGAGAGGAGAAGGGAGTTGAGGGAAATTGGAAGAAGAGGTGAACCATGAGAGACTATGGACTCTGAAAAACAACGTGAGGGTTTTGAAGCGACTGGGGGGGGGAGGTAGTGGGAGGTTGGGGGAGCCAGGTGGTGGGTATTAAGGAGGGCACGTATTGCATAGAGCACTGGGTGTGGTGCAAAAACAATGAATTCTGTTACGCTGAAAAGAAATTAAAAAAAAAAAAAAAAAAGAGTCCTCCCAGCTGGGAGAATCCCTGTAGGCTTCCTGAAGGAGGTGACATCAGCACAGACTCTGAAGGAGGAGCCAGATTTCATAAGAAGGTACAAGAAGGGCACAGCAAACAAAGAGGTGTGTAGGTACATTTCTTCAGCCAAAATCCTGCTGGGAGTCAAGAGGCACTGAGTTTTCTGAGCACTTGGGCATAAATGCTCAGAGGTCATGAGCTCTTAGTAGCTCACAGTAGTGGCCACCACGGTGCTGCCCTCCCCCACCCCGCCTGCTTCACTCACTGCCTTCTAGCCTGGCCTCTGCCAGCTTTGAGTGTGTAGCCCTGCCAGAGTCAAGACTCTAGAGGCCTAGGGGTGAAGCTTCTGGAACTGGAAGCTGAAGAGGTCAGCAGGGGCAGGTCATGCTGGGCCTGTATGTTGGGCTCTCCCCTCAAGATCTTCAGGGGCCAGTGAAGGCTGTAGAGCCAGGGAGGGACTGAATCCACCACACAGTCAGCCCAATTCAAGCAACATCTACTGAGCATACACTGAGTGCCCAGGGTGGGTTGCTGGGTCCCAACCTCCTGAGCTCATGGTCTATACAGACCAGATGCCAGCTAGGCAGCAGGTAACACTGACTCACAGTAGTACATGTGCCGTGTGGCAAGTGTAGCAACAGGGGTTTATAACGTTCATGCTGGCAGCTCTGAATGCACAGACCAGAGATGGAAGACTGGGGATGGAAGCTGGGGACAGGTAACAACTGAAGAAGGTCAACCAGAAGGACCCCGAGCGGTGGGGATGGAGTCAATGATGGGGGGAGGAGGGGGTGATGTCCGAGCGTTCCAGGAAGAAATGCCGAAGTCAGCAGGTGCCTGGTCAGCAAGGGTTTGGGCCACAGCCCCAGCTTACTGCCAGCGCTGTGAACCCCTTTCAGGTTGAGGGAGCATGCTTCAGGAACTCCCGGAGTCAGTGGCAGCCCCCGACAGATGGGGGCTCGTGAACAAATAGCCCAGTTTCTTCTCCCTGTGATTGGGATAACCCTGCAACACACTCTGTGCTGGTCGCACTGGAATCCTGGTCCCCGAGTCTGCTTCTAGAAATCCCAACTAAGATCTGGAACTCAAGTAGGTAGTGACCTCCTCATCACAAAGAAGCAGTATCACAAATTCATCCAATGTTTTCTGAACATCTAACCAGGGTGTGCTCAGCTCTGCCGGGGGCAGGGGAACCCACCCTTGCACCCATGCCTGGGACTTGTGGCTGTGACTGCAGTCAGGATGTTGGACCCCGGGCATTCTCCAGGTGGCACTAAGACAAAGCCCAGCATGGTGGGTGTTGGGGTGCAGACAATAGAAGAGAGGTGACTGTCCACAGTCTCTGCTCCAGAAGGCCTGGTCCCCACTTCTGAGTTCTACAACCTTCTCTGGACAAGGAGAGTCTCAGCTCTCATCAGAGTGGGGGTGAGGAGGCAGCCCTGGGCCAGACTCCCTCATCGAGAACTTCCGCTCAGTTCCATTTCTGGGCAGATCACTCAGCAGAGTGGCTTGTGAGAGGGTTTCCAAGCAGCTTCCACATCAGGAATTAGTGGAACCAATGGCCCCAGAGGCTGGGCCTGCACTGGTCCTGTGGGCTCGGGCCCCACCCACAGCAGGGTCACATCCTGCTCCTCATCTTCCGAGAGAGACCAAGAGTTTCTCTGACCCTGCCACTGACCTTGAGCTAGCCTCCCCCACTCGAAGAAACCTCGGTTTCTTCAGGGGGACAGTCCTGGTGCTGCGGGGCTGGGAGCACCAGCAAGAATAGACAAAGCAATGAAAATCAATTTAGAGAAACTGTGACAGGCAAGCCCGTGACTGGGAGCTTGAACTCAGATGTAAATAAGGCACAGGCCCTGTCCACACGACGTTCTCCATTGCAGGGAAATCAAGTCCAGAAGAAACCCAGCAAAGCTCCCATTTGGTGTAACAGATGCCCAGCTGCAGTGCTGTGGAAAGGCAAGGGAGCAGGTGATCCTTTCTGTGCAGACCAGCCAGCAAGGGGTCGGGGACAGCTGAGTGAGAAGGAAGCCTGTGGCACTCACTCATTCAACAAATGGCTTACGCACATATGTTGTAGGCAAATCCAGCCATGGAGATATAAAAAAACACAAAATGGTCCCCCCCAAAATTCCCTGCCCTCATGGAGCTTGAAGTCTGATGGAGGGAAACAAACTAAAAAATAAAATTAAAAAACAATTAAAGTAATAAAACCTATGGTTGTGTTGTTGGTGATGCATACTCTGGGAAAAATAAAGTGGGAAGAAGGAACTAGGCAGTGCCAGAGGGATAGGAATTCTGTAACGTTTAAGAAGGTCAGGAAAGGCAGCACTGTGAAGGTGACGTTGCTTAGAATGGGGGTGGGGGAGTGCAAGACAAAAGGGAACAGCACGTGCAAAGGCCCTGAAGCAGGAGTATGCTTGGCATGGTCAAGGAAGGGGCTGCTAGAGCAAAGTAAGCATGGTGAAGTCAGGGAGTTCATGGGGGACCAGATGGTAGAAGATCTTCAAAGCCATGGCGAGGACAGTAACTTCCTCTCTGAGTGACATGGGAAGCCAGTGGGGCATGCCTGGGTAGCTCAGTCAGTTAAGTCCAACTCTTGATCCCAGCTCAGGTCTTGATCTCGGGGTTGTGAGTTCAAGCCTCATGCTGGTCTCCACACTGGATGTGGAGCCTACTTAAAAAGAAGGAAAGGAGGGAGGAAAAAGGAAGAAATGGGAAACGAGTGAAAGGTTTGTCCTCAAAGGAACAACGTGCTCGGACTCCTGGATAACACAATGGGAAGGAGGAGAGGGCCAGAGGCAGGGAGACCAGCGACGAGGCTAGGACCATAATCCAAACCAGTCTGCTGGGCAAGTGGGTGGTGAGAAATGGCCAGATTCTTGTTAGGTTTTGAACCTAGAGGCAACAGGATTTGGTGGGTACAGGGTACAAGAGAAAGACAAAAGGAGGCCTCCAAGGCCTGGGGCAGAGCCTGGAGGTGGGGCGCCATTCCCTACAGTGGGGAAGAACACAGGAGCAATTTGTTGCAGGAGGAAATCAGGATTCCCCGAGGGATGAAGTCCAAGGGCATCTCGGGCTGGGGGAAGAGCACAGAAAAGGCGTGAACACACAGTGTATCATTCCTGGAGCCCCCGAGGGCTCTGAGGTCTGGAACAGCCTGGAGTGCACAGTGCAAAGTGGCTGGAGATGCAGCTGGAAAGGTACACTAAGTTGTAGCCGGCACAGGAAGGGCCCCGAGTGCCCCGCGATGGCCTTCTACATTGATCACATGTGCCCTGGGGCACCAGCCGAGGTTCCAAGTGGATAAAAATAGTCAGAATTGCTTCATAGAACAATGTCTTGGCCTCACTGTAGAGGGTTCACTAGGGAGCGGGAGGCTGGAGGCGGCACAGGGGGGTAGCCGGTCAGGGCATGGCTAGGAGGGGCAGGAGATGGTGAGACCTATACCCGGTCAGTGACAGCGGAGGGAGAGGAGGCCTCTCTGACAGAGACTCCTGGGGGGATCCCGGCAGCCGGCTCGTGGCTGATGCAAGGATGACCTCAAAGGCGACATCCAGGTTCCTATTTGGGGGTGCTGAGTGGTGAAGTTCCAAGACCATACAAAGAAAGCAGGAAGATGGGCAGGGGCCCGCTGTGGGCCCCCCTCACAGGGCTGGAAGGTGCCAGCTCGGGGCTCAGCACACATAGAACGGGCCCTTCCACCGGCTCCCCCTCCCCCATCCAATGGACCCCAGGCCCCAGAAGGCCCCAGAGGGCCCCAGGCCTGCAGGAGATGCCGGCCTGGGCCACCCAAGTGGGGGCAGTGACTCCATTTCCAAGGTCAAGTCCCGGCCTGCCTCCATTTCCGTCGCTGTAAAACCAAACGGCGCCAGGCCCCTGTGCACCTCACATCAGCACAACAAGATGCTTAGTCAATAAAATAGTTGAGCCAAGTGAACTCAGCATGCGACTCCAGGAGGAGTTTTTTTTTTTTCAAGGGGAAACGCTATCATTTCCCATTCCTGGTTAATGAATCATGGGAATTATAGCAACATTACAAATGGCTTTCTGTGCAGGCTATTACTTTGTTTCTGCAGGGTTCTAATGGCAGGCCCGCTTCACTGAGGGCTCCGCCTGCCCCCGGCTAAGGAGAATAATAGTATTATTATAAGCGGTCCCTGACAAGGCCCCGGCCTGGGAGGGGTGGTCGCCCAGGACTTGACGAATTGGGTCTAACGTGGGAAGCCCCATGTGATTGACTGGGGAATGTCCTGGGGAGTCCCAGGCACTTTTGTGCTGAGACGGGGCACAGCTAAGCGGGAACTCCCAGGATTCAGGCTGGGAAATTGGGGGGTTGGGAGAGAAGGGGAACTGAGGGGAAACTGGTGAGCTTTTTTTTCCTGGGTGTGGAATGGAGGGAGCTGTAGTGAACAGGACAGACTCATTCCCTACAGGATTTGGGGTGCTCAGGGACAGACTGAGGGGAGTAGATGTGTCACAGCCCTCACCAAGACTGCCCTGAAGCCTGGGCTGGTTCCTGTGATGGCAGATACCAGAAGGAGCCAGGCTGGCCCTGTCCCTGGAAGCTTCCATCCAGGGCAGGGGCCAAGGAGAGAAGGCACAGAGATCCAAGCGTCACCCAGAGCCACTGGCTGAGGCAGAGCTGGTGTAAGTGTGGGGGCCCTTCTCCCTGGTCCCTCCCCTTCCCCCGTGAAAGTGAAAGAGCTGGAGAGCCTGGGGGACCCACCATGGGTAGTGCCCCATCCACCTAGAGCCAAGCTTGTTGAATAAGCTTCACGAAGCCTTGCTTCTTTCAAGCCTGCCGCCTGCTTTCTGCAGTGTCAGTCAAGAACTAGTAAGTGTCTTACAAGGCTAATCAATCATTATAGGAGAACCCACGTGATGTGGTCTCCTGGCTCACGAACCCCTCCTGGCCACAGCTGGCGTGCCCAGGGTGGACACCTAGCCCAAACTGAGCCACCCACACTCTGCCCCCCAACAACGGAAGATGCAAAGGAAATGTGTTTCGTGGGATTCCTGCTGAGTCTCCAGCACCCTGAATTCTGCCCACCACACTGTGGTAGGGAGGAGGGCCTGATCAGTGTGTATTGAACAAGCAAACCAACCAACAAATGAATGAGTGAATGAATGAGCCTTGTAGGGGAATCTGGAATTTTTAACTGGGAAACGCAGAGATCAGAAACTGTGGAACTGAGTCACATGAACTGTTCCCTGGGGAGAAGACCCACCTCTTCCAGCTTCCAGGGTCCTTGGGGCTGCCTGGGTCCTGACTTCCCAAAGCTGCTAGCTCTCCCCTTGTTAACTCAGAGATGGCCCAACACCCTGATCATAAATCCCCTTTCTTGCTTAAGTCTGTCTCCACGGCTTGCAACCACAAGACCCTCATCAAACCGATGAGAAATTTTGCTTCCTGATATGTCCTGGCCCAGGACCTTGCTACTTCTCTTAGAGTCCACCCACTCCTGGCTGTGCCTGGGGCAGCACCCAGGTCTGTCCCCCACCCTCACTGCTCTGATGGGCTAGGACTCTGGGACTGCAGGGATCAGAGGCAGCAAGGAGCCATGCTGGGATACCAGGTCCTTGGGGCAAAGGGTTGTATAAGGTAGGGTCCCTCCTCTCCGTCCATGGACCTCACCCCACCGGACCTCAGAGGAGGGCTCTCGGGCCCCTCCCTCAGGTCGGGCCCCTCTCCCCTGTAGGAACCCGGGATCAGGCTCAGACATCCCTGGCTCCCCACCCCACCTCCTCCTACACACACAGAGGGAAAGGGGGTAGAATCATATCTCTGAGAAAATCTGAGTTACAGGCTGAAGCAGGAGGAAGGGGCACTCCCAGCCCCCAGCCCACCGAGGCTGCTCTCCGCCTGGCTGGATCCACTCTTCTTTCCTTCCTTCCGCCCTCGCCCTGGGTGCCCGGATACTAATTATAATGACCCGGTGAGTTACAAGACGGTGAAATTGCTTCCACCTGAGGTTGTCACGGGCTGGGGAGAAATACCAGAGCTGGAAATTAAACTGTGCCAGCAGGCCTGAAGGGGTGGGAGCGGGCGGGGGAGAAGTACCTGCCGCTTATAAAGTAGTGTTTACGGAATGTCGGCAAGAAGCGGCCTTGGCCGACGCACAGACATGAGCAGAGACCGCCCCACCACTGCTGGTCACCGCACACGGAGCACTGCGGCGGACGGAGAGGTGACGGGCACTGGCACAGGCACTGTGACACCTGGAGACCCAGAGACAGGGAGAACAGCAGACCATCATGGGGAAGATGCGCGTGGACCAGCTGTTACCCAGCCCCCTGCAGAGACACACACCCCCGCCTGGAGAAGCTCCTCTCCTGGGGGTGGGAGGGCGGGGAGGAGAGGGGAGGGGTGCCCAGAGCCAGCCCAACCTCGGCAGCCTCCGCACCTCCAAGCCCCGCTCTAGAAAATTCTCCCTTTCATATCCAGCCCTTTTCCGGCCTGGTTGTGTCTGCCCATCCCACACTTGGCTATGCTCTTGTTCCTTTTTTTCACTTAGAAAGGTTTATCTTTATTACAGAAGGACCTGTACATCCCTTATCCAGATAAAGGTCCTGTCAGCATTTCTCCTGGGTTACGACTCAGGTTTGCTTCTACAAAACCAGCCTAACTAAGCAAAACCAAGTCTCTTTACCAAGATAGAGGTCCCCAGGAGAGGCAGGCCAGATGGATAATGGAACCCTCCCTAGCCACTCCCTATTTGCTGGATGACATCCATTGCATTCCTGAAACTGCCACTTTGATTCCCAATATATTGATTTTTAAAAATCATTACTTTCACGCTCTATAGAAACAAGACTTTAAATCCAGTGATCCTTTTGCTGCCATGGATCCAGCAAAGCCTTATCACTTCAAGAAAGCCTTCTGCTCCTATCTATGCTCAAGAAGGAGTCTGCTATCAGAGACGTGCTCTTCTCTTGCAGCCTTCCCTCAGGACCCACGCACCTACCCGACCGATCGTCCAGGTATGCTTGGCATGGAGATCCAGGAAGGTGGGAGGGAGGGTCCCACCCTGAGGACCTGGAGTCCGCAACTCTGAACCAATGGTCAATGCCACCAAACTTCTTCTTCTGGACCCACTAGAGAGGGAATCATCTGTGTCCCCAGGACCCACTTCCCTGGTGCCAACAGCAGGTTGAGGTGGACCCCCTCGAACTCTACCAGAGCTCTAAGAGATGGAGCTTTTCCTTATCCAGAACATAAAAAAAGAAGAAGAAACTCTGGGTTTGTTGTTGTTTTTGTTTTTGTTTTTGTTATTTTAAATGAACTAAGCATAGCTCTAGTCATGATGCCAATACCCAACTCAAAGGGTAGAAAAACAACAAGTCAATCCACTTCTGAATTTCTCTGCAACAATTTTATTTTTTTTAAGTTTATTTATTTATTTATTTGACAGAGATCACAAAGAGGCACAGAAGCAGGCAGAGAGAGAGGGAGGAAGCAGGCTCCCTGCTGAGCAGAGAGCCCGATGCGGGGCTTGATCTCAGGACCCTGAGACCATGACCTGAGCAGAAGGCAGAGGCTTTCTGCTTTCAGTGGGCTTTCAGACCCACTGAGCCACCCCTCTGCAACAATTTTAAATAAAACAGTAGTGCATAGAGTCCAATAATGCAGAAGAAGAAGAGTATGTCGTGATCAAGAGGAGATTAAGAAATGCTGGGGGACACCTGGGAGGCTCAGTCAGTTAGGCATCCAACTCTTGAATTTGGCTTAGGTCATGGTCTTGAGGTCCTAAGATCAAGTCCTTCATGAGGCTCTGTGCTGAGCGTAGAGCCTGCTTGAGAGTCTCTCTCCCTCTCTCACTTTCTGCCCCTTCCCTGGCTCATGCTTTCTCTCTCTTTCTCTCTCCCAAGAAAGAAAGAGAGAGGAGGGGAGAGAAAGACAGAGAAAGGAAGGAAGGAAGGAAGGCATGCTTGATAATAAGTATCAGAACATCTGTTATTATAACTTAGCATATTGGAAAATCTAAACATAAATTATCTGCACAAACCAGCAACCATTCTAAATTTTTTTTAATTCTTAATGAAATAAAAACAAACAGCTACTTCTTAACATTATAAAAATATATCTAGCTTAGCCCCAGAGAGGAAATTCTCAAAGCACTCCCATTAAAGTCAGGAAGACCAGTATCTTCATTATTACCTGACTTTGTTCTCTAGGTACAAGCTAATGCAATTAAATAACAAAAATCACTTAATAATATGAAGTTTGAAAAGGATAGCTGAAATAATCATTATTTGCAGAATATATGAATATATTCCCCATACACCAAAGAAAATCAACTGAAAAACAAAATAACAATGACCAACAATGAAGAAACTCAATAATGTGGCTGGCTACAAAATTAATATGCAAATATCAATGAACTTCTTAGTGAAAAATTACAACCAGTTGGGGCATATAATGGAAGAACATATGATACTTACAATTACAACGAGAAAGGTAAAATGCCAAGAAGTATGCAAAAAACATAGATAAAGGAAATCCTAAAATGCTACCGAGGGACCCAAAAGATGACGGGAACAAATGGAAAGGTATACCATGTTTTTGGATAGAAAGGATTGACATCATAAAGCTGCATCAGTTCTTCCTTCCTTTGTTAATCTGTAATATTTATATGTTTCAATTAAAATACCAATGGGAATTTTTAAAGATTGATTGATTGATTTGAGAGAGAGAGAGAGAGCAAGAGCCCAAGTGGGGGGAAGAGCAGAGGGAGAGGGACAAACAGACTCTGCACACTAAGCAAGGATCCCGATGTGGGGCCTGATCCCAGGACTCTGAGATCATGACCCGAGTCAAAACCAAGAGTTGGATGCTTATCCAGACAACAATTTTTTTTAAGATTTTTTTAAGAGAAAATACCAATGGGAATTTTTAATGAAACATAATTTGAAGTTCATACAGAAGAATGAGCATGCAAAAAAATCAGGAAAACTCAAAAGAAGTATAATGAGGGGAGGCTACCCTGTCAGTTATTTAAATACATTCTAGAACTGCAATAATTAGAAAAATGTGGTGGTGGCTCATGGGTAGACAGCCACACCAATGGAACAGAACAGAAAAATGCAAATACAAATCCAAAAACATGTGAGCATGTAACCTGTGATGAAGGTAGGATTTAAGTCATTGAGCAAAAGATGAACCATTTGATAATATTGGAACAACTGGAAAGCCATTGACAAAATATTAAATTAGGTCCATTAGAAATGAATCCTGAGATGTCTGGCTGGCTTAGCCAGGGGAGTGTGCAGCTCTTGATCTTGGGGGTTGTGAGTTTGAGACCCACATTGGGTGCAGAGATTACTTAAAAATAAAATCTTTTTCTTTAAAGATTTTTTAATTTATTCGACAGACAGAGATCACAAGTAGGCAGAGAAGCAGGCAGAGACAGAGAGAGGGGGAAGCTGAGCAGAGAGCCTGATGCGGGGCTTGATCCCAGGACCCTGGGATCAGAGCCAAAGGCAGAGGCTTTAACCCACTGAGCCACCCAGGAACCCCTTAAAAATAAAATCTTTAAAAAAAAAAAAAAAGAGGATGAATCCTCACACCTATAACAAAATAAATTCCAGACGTACCAGAGATTTAAATATTTTTAGTGAAATAATAAGTGGCTTAGAAGAATTCATGAGGGATTCCTTAAAAATAATCTGCAAGTAGGAAAGGTCTTTGAGAAGACACACAGAAGCCAAAGAGAAAAACACTGATAAATCAGCCATATAAAAGTAGAAACCCTCTTCATGGAAGAAGTTACCTATTAGCAAACTAGGGGAAATATCAGATGCTTAATACAGGTAGAGTGTCTGGTTATACAGGAAATAAAATAAAATCTCCTACTTACACAGAAAGGTCTTATAAATCAATAAGAAAAAAAACCAATAACACAACAGAAAAACAGACCAAGGATACAGAGAGGGTTCACAGCAATGAAATACAGTTCTTAAACATTTGAAAAGGCTCCCACGCTCACCCTAATAAGAAACCACAAAATAGAAGACATCTAGACAGCCAACAGACACATGAAAAGATGCTCAATATTGCTCACCATCAGGGTAATACAAATCAAAACCATGATGAGGGGTCACTCCCACCCCATATCAGAATGGCTAAAGGGGAACCACAGGTGTTGGCAAGAATGTGCAGAAAGGGGAATCTTCTTGCACTGTTGGCAGGAATGCAAACTGGTGCAGCCACTCTGGGAAACAGTATGGAGTTTCCTCAAAAAGTTAAAAATAGCACTGCCCCACGACCCAGCAATTGCCCTAGTAGGTATTTATCCAAAGGACACAACAATACAAATTTGAAGGGTACATGCACCCCGATATTCATAGCAGCAACATCCAAAATAGCCAAACCATGGAAAGAGTCCAAGTGTCCACTGACTGATTAATGGATAAAGAAGATGTGGGGGGGTGTTATTCTATAACATATAATAATATATAAAATGGAATAATACTCAGCCATCAAAAAGAATGAAATCTTGCCATTCACGACGATGTGGATGGAGCTAGAGAGTATTATGCTAAGTAAAATAAATCAGAGAAAGATAAATACCATATGATTTCACTCATTGGTGGAATTTAAGAAAAAAAAAAAACAGGGGACATAGGGGAAGGAAAGGAAAAATAAAATAAGATAAAAACAGAGAGGGATGGGGCACCTGGGTGGCTCAGTTATTAAGCATCTGCCTTTGGCTCAGGTCATGATCCCAGGGTCCTGGGATCAAGTCCCAGGTCATCAGGCTCCCTGTTTAGAGAGGAGTCTGCATCTCTCTCTCCCTCTGTCCCTCCCATTGCTTGTGCTCTGTCTCTCAACTGAATAAATACAATCTTTAAAAAAAAAAAGCTGCCAGAGGAGGAGGCAAAACATAAGAGACTCTTAACTGCAGAGAACAAACTGAGGGTTGCTGAAGGGGAGGTGGGGGGAGGAATGGGCTAAACGGGGGATGGGAATTAACGAGGGCACGTGTTGTGATGAGCACTGGGTGTTACACATAAGTGATGAAATCACCAAATTCTCCTCCTGCAAGCAACCTTACACTATACATTAACTAACTTGAATTGAAATAAAAACTTGGAAGAATAAACAAAATAAAATGAAACAAAATAAAATAAAGCAACATAAAGCTACACCTCTTACTGAGCAGACTGGTAAAGCTCGAAAAAGCCTGCTAACACACCGTATGGTGATTGGGAGGCAATCGACATCTTATGTTTTGCCGCTGGTACCATTGGGTGGAGAAGGCAATTTGGCAATATCTGTCAATGTTACAAATGCATGTGACCTTTGGCGGGGCAATGACTCTTCTGGGGATTATGCAAAAAGATACATATGGACATGTGTGAGCTGGTGAATAAGATTATTCTTTATGTCATTGTTTGAAACATTAAAGAAAAGGCGGGGGGGAGGACTCAATGTCCATCAACAGGTGATGGCTTAAATAAATTGTGGTTGTATGCAGCCAGGAGATACCAGGTGGTCATTAAAAAAATGAAGAGTGACCCAGCAACCCCATTCCTAAGTACATACGCCGGAGAGCCAAAGTCCTATGTCCACACAATAGCTCGGAAACACTCGTTCACAGCAGCACCCTTCAGCGTAGCCACAAAGTAGAAACAACCCAAACATCCATCATCCGATGAACGGATAAACGAAATGTGGCACGTGTATGCAGTGGGCTATCGTTCAGCGATGGAAGAGAATGAAGTGCGGGCCCAGGCTAGAACACGGAGGAACCTTGAAGGTGAAAGAATCCAGACCCAGAAGGCACATGTCATATGGTTCCATTTCTAATAAATCTTCAGAAGACACAAATTCCGTAAAGACAGAAAAGAGATTAGTGGATGTCAGAGGCTGGTGGGGGAGACAGGTGGGGGGAGTCGCTGCTAACAGGGTATGGGGCTCCCTTTGGGGTGATGGCAAAGCTCCAGAATGAGACACTGGTGACGGTTGCACAGCATTGTGAATATATTAAAATATCACTGAATTGTACTCTTTAAAAAGGTGAATTTTATGGTATGTGAATTACATCTCAAAAAAAAAAAAAATAAGGAAACTCTTTCTGTCTTGGTAGGAGATGATCTCCAAAATACAGTGTACAGTGACAAAACAAAGCACAGAAGCAGGTGGTTTATATGGGACCAGTTGTGAAGAAAAGAGGAGGAAATGATATTTTATAAAAACACATGTGTGCATCTGTGTATCTGCCTATACCTGGCTGGACTATCTCTGGAAGGACACACAAGGAATGAGTACCACTGTTTCAGTGGCAGAGCAGGATGGCTGGGATGGGGTGGGAGGGGGACTTTTCACTATAGATACCCTTGAACCACAGGAATTCCTTACCTATTCAAATATTAACTTGAATTAAATTTTTAAAGTGACAGTGACATCCACTTTGTCCATTTGAGGTGAGGCCAAATGGATGCGGGGCTGCCATTGATGTCCTTGGGAAGATCACGGCCTGGAGCAGAGGTACCCGTGTCCAGCCATCCTGGGCTCCGAATGGTGACACAACAGGGAAAGTTCCCGAGAGGAGCAGGGGCTCTGGCAAAGCCCAGCGGGATTCCTGAAGAAAGGAACTGAGGACCCAGGGAGCCACCAGAGGACAAGGGAGGGCCCTGGAAGCCTCTGGTGTTTTATCCTGGAGACAAGAGCCAGTGGGTCGGAGCTGTAGGCACAGCAACAGCCTGGATAAGGATGAGGCACAGGGAGAGGCAAAGAGAGAAACTGTTTGGGGCCCGGGGGAGGGTGCAGGGGGGACCCCGGGGCGGGGGGGGGGGGGGGAGTTGCCAAACCAGCTCAGTCAGTGGAGTGGCAGTAAAAGGCGTGTTAGCTCCCTGTCCTGAGCATGGGATTCAGGAATGAATCAGACCTGGTCCCTGCCATCCAAGCCTCTAGTCCAGTGGTTTCTGAAAGCTGGGATCTACCTATAGCTTGTCCCCAAAGTCCCCCCATGGACAATGAGATAATGCTCCCAGCAATGAAATAAGGGAGCTCTGGGCTCCTGCCTGCAGCATGGGCACCAAGAATGACCTGGTTGGGGAGGGAAAGGACAATCACCTGGGGACAACCCTGGTCAGCGTCCTTGGTTGTAAAAACGCTTCTCCCTTTCCCAGTGGGATTGTAGCTTGGGGATGGCCGTGGGAAGTCCCTGGACTATATCACTTTGGCTCGTGTGTTCTGGGCCATGTTTGGCTACTTATGGAAGAGTCAGAAAGAGAACTCCATTCGTGCTGGTCCAGGGACTTGGGGAGCCAGGGGAAACCCTCAGGGAAAAGGTGCTGAGAAGCCCAGGGATGAGAGGAGCTTCCAGGGAGCTGGAAGAATGTTCTCCATTCCTTGGGGAAGTAGAACCCCTCCTAAGCCTATCCTCACTTCCCCAGACCTGAAAGCCTAGAAGGGGCCTAGACCTGAAAGAGAGAGAGAGAAAGAGATGCCTCAAAGGGAGAGTGCTCCGGGGTCCCAAAAGTTAGGGGCTTAACACAAATAACCATTTATTTCTTGTGATTCTGGGCTTGGCTGATCTCACCTGGCCCATGTATCTTTGGCAGACCCATGGGACCCTGGATGGTCTAGGAAGACCTTGGCTGAGATGTCCCAGCTCTGCTCTCCCAGGAGGCTCTCTCATCTCCTCGGAGGCTGGCTCTAGATTGCTCTCCTGGCAGGTGGCAGGGGTCCAGGAGAACACTTTTTGTAACTACCGCTTGCACCAAATTGGCTACTGCCCCCATCAACTAAAGTCAGTAACATGGCCAAGTCCAGAGCTACAATAGGAAGGTGCAACAAAAGTCCGGTA
This sequence comes from Mustela nigripes, assembly GCF_022355385.1. Classification (NCBI taxonomy): domain Eukaryota; kingdom Metazoa; phylum Chordata; class Mammalia; order Carnivora; family Mustelidae; genus Mustela; species Mustela nigripes. The sequence continues at coordinate 27,712,828 of NC_081570.1, read as the reverse complement.
TAGATGCAGGTAGATGATCACACTGGGGCCATGAAGGTAGCCGATCTCCCCAGATGCAAAGCAAGGAAAAATGGTACCTCCACCCGGATGAGAAATGGGAGGGTGGGGGCCTGTGACGTTCCCCAAAACCTAGTTCTGCCCAGTTCTCTTGGGATGACAAGGAAGGGAAAGAGAGGATGTCAGCCCTGCCACCCAGGCCTGTCCCCATGTCGAGCAGCAGGCATCCTAAAAACTGCCCTTTGCCAACTCCAAGGCCTTGCTGCAGAGCACGATCTCAGACTCCCTAAGAGGTGCGACAGAGAGGGCGCTGGGATTAAGAGCACAGAGAGACCTAGGTTTGAATTGCAGGCTGCCATGTTCAGACTTCGAACTTGAGCAAGGCACTTCACCCCTCTGGGGCCCAGTTTCCTCATCTGTCAACGAGGGATGCTAAGAGAAGCCACCTCCTAGGGCTTCAGGGGAAACTAGTGATAGCCTGTAAATATGGCCCTGAATATAGACCCTGGCACCAGGCGGCCCCCCACGGTTACTGGTACCGTACCCCCACTTTACAGATGAGCAACCTGAGGTCCTGAGATGAGAGAAGGGAAAGACGGAGCAGAATCTGCCATGCACATCCTTTGACCCCCCCAGTAGTATGGATTTCCCTCTGGCCCTAGTTTGGGCCAACTTGAAGAAGCAGAAAAGCAGCCTTGGGAAATCCAGACAGCAAACAGTTCTCCATTATTCCCATACCGACAGCCCCTTGGGCGGGTAGCCATGGGAGTACCTCCTTGTTGTTCATGTTGTTGTTATTGCAACAAGTTTTATTGTTTCTGTTTGGTCCGCAGCTTGGGAGAGGGTCCCGGCTGGGCAGAAAGCTGCCCAGTGCTGATGAAGAGGCTTAGGCAGAAGCCCTGACACCCAGGGGATGCAGAGGACCCCCCACCAAAGCCCACCAGGCTCGTAGTCGTGCTCAAAAGTGAGCTTGACAGTGACATACTCACCCCACACAGCCTGAGCGTGGCCGGGGGCTGCCCATCTTCTTGGTGAGTTTCACGTCCTTATCCAGGAACAGCTAGCTCTCCAGGAAGCCACAGAGATGGGGGGTCTGCATGGGCAGAAGCAGGGGCATGCAATCCCAAAGGGCCTGGCTCAGGCTCTTCCCCAGGGCCACACTGGCTGCCATGGTGACCAGAATTGTTGGACCTGACTCTTCTTGAGATGGCTTCTGCACGTCCCAGAAGAGGGCACAGCTATCATTGCCAGTGATGCATTTCCAGCATTGCCGGTGCTGCCATTTCCCAGTGTTGCTGGGCCCCTTCACACTTCCCCTCCACCCCCTTCAGGGCCACATCATCCTGGTGGAAACATAAGCCCAGAGAGAGGTAGGTGTAGGAGGCCCATGGGTGCAGGAGGAGCTGGCTGTGAATAATTCAAATGAATCTGGGAGCTCATGGTTGGTTGGCACTAACCACAAAAAAAAAAATGGTTGACAGGTCCTAGAGGCATGGCACAGCCAAGAAGATGGTCCCAGAGGGTGTGGCTGGAGAGGACAGAAGACCGTCAGAGAGGCTGGAGAAGGTGGAGTCCCAGGGTCTGTTCCTTCCAAACATAATTGAAGCAAGAGACAGGTCCTTTGTGTAGTCAAGGTTGGGGTCTCAGTCAGGATCCCAGCAAGAAGGAGAGGTTGCATTTAAATTAAACAAAAATGAGTGAGGGGGCTAGGTACAGCAGTCAGGCTAGATGAAGGGCAAGGTCAGTAAGTGATGGGATAGGAACCCCAGACCTGGGAGAGTGGGAAGCTGTTACATCCCCAGCCCTGCAGGGGAAGGGAGGGAACCTGGAGGTCCTAGCTGTAGGCAGGGGGCCACATGGCAGGAGCTATGGCCTCACAGAGGGCCTAGCCGACCCCCAAACATCGTCCATTGACTCAGCCAACCAGCCAAAGGACAAAGGAGCTTACTGAAGTGTCTATACTGATGAGCTTCTCTGCAAGCTGGGCAACTGGGCAGCAGGACAGGGCCAAGAGCAGACCTGGAGACGCACGGGGGAGTTGGCCATGCTCCCGTGGTCCTCCTGTCTGCAAGCTCTGAGCACTCAGGCTTCTTCCCAGGACAGGAGCAAAGGCAAGCCCAGAAAATTAGAGTCACTGTGGCTGATTCCAAAATGCACCAGTCTGGGCACCTGACCTTCCCCTGTGGCCTGGCCAAGGTTACCTGTGGCACAACCCCTCCCTCCTCCAGCATTAGGACCCAGTCTCCTGACCCATGGGCCCTTTTCAAAGTCAGAAGGCGGAAACGAAACGACCCTCTCCGATCCCCCTGTCAATCCTGTATCTGGGCCCAGGACTTATTTCCGAACCAACCAAGCGTCAGAAAAGTCACACATCAGGCTTATCTCTCCTGCCACTCATCTCCTGAAAGCCCTTCTCCCCGTCCCTGTCATTCCCAGACAAATAGACTGCCTCAATTCCTAATACAGGTCTGAGCTCAGGGAGCAGCCCCAGCCTGCCCCAGCTGGGCTCCATTTAGATGGCAGATCCATCCATGCCCAGCTACTCTAAATGCAAAGAAAACCGCTCCTCCTCCCCCAGCCAGCCACCTGCCTCTGTTTCAGTGACACCAAACTGACTTCTCTCTCTTTCGTCTAACCTCGACAGGGGCTGGGGGCTGAACGTTAGCATCTTTGACTTAATGTTGTTCATGCCAGAGCAGCCATCAGGCTGATCCTGGTCCGCTGGGACCCCAGACCCACAACATCCACCACATGTCATGACCCCTTCCTCCATGAGCTGCTTTCCTTTTGATGGTGAGAGGCAGCCCTGGTGTGGCAGCTGCCAGCAGATAGCAGCTTTTGAATCTGGTTCTCAGTTGGAATCCTGGCTCTGCTAGTATTAGCCATGGGGCATCCATCCATCCATCCATCCATCCATCCATCCATCCATCCATCCATCCATCC
>NC_081570.1:27652392-27709878 GCF_022355385.1 Mustela nigripes | reverse complement strand
TTTCACTCATCTACAAAGACTCATCATTCAAAGCTCAGCTCTAGGTGCGATTCTCCACGCGGAGACAGAGATGGGAACGAGAGACAGGGCTCTGCTGCCACGGAGCTCACCAGCAGGGGCTGCAGGCAACAAAGAAAAAACCCCAGGGACAACACGGAGAGGCCCAGAGGTGGGGGGAGGAACCGAGTCAAACAAGCTGTCAGGGAAGGGTTCTCCGAGGAGGGGGCATTTGAAAAAAGACCTTGCCCAATGATCCATCCTCACAGAACCCATTTCCTCGAAACACTGGGGTAATCTGAATCCTATCTGTCTCTCCAGGTTGATATAGGATTAAACGAGCTAATATACATCAAGCACTTGGCCCAGGGCCTGACCTCTAATAGGGTTCAACAAATTGGAGCTCTGAGTCCGGCTAAGGAGACAGGGAACTGAGATGGTAGTGCAGAGCCAGGCGTGACCTCTGACCCAAAGAGAGGACCTGGTTGCATCCAGGTGAGCTTCCCGGAGGAGGCGGTCAGCAGCGGCCAGCCCAGACCTCAAAATCTAGAGTGCTTCTGCGTGGGTTAAGAGAAGCCCACCCAGCCATCTCGGGGGAGCCTGGACCCTTGTGCTGCCTGAGTCACAGCCCCCACTCACCGCCTTCTGGGCCCCAAACTGCTGCCTCCGTTTCCCATCGAGGATGGAGTCTGCCATGGGCTCCCACACTCTTGCTCTGAATCTCCCAGACCCATGAAGTTGAAAGGATCCTGAATATAGATGACCAATCTGAGGAGGGCCCACCCACACAAAGCTCAGTGCACTTTTGACTGATGGCCTCACCCTGGGAGGCCACCCCCTCCCAAGACTCCCCTCCTCCACCCAGCTCAGCCCTGGACACTGCCTCATCCCCCACCCCCAGGAACCAGAATCCTGCTTCTCCTCCATCCTAACTGTAGTGGCACCCCAGCCAGAGGGAGGGGCAGGCAGACCTGAGGGACAGATGGCAGCCAGGGGAGGGCAGGACCAAGCACTAGGCCCCAGAGGGGAGCCACCACGTGCTCCCTGCTCCCCCTTCCCAGGCCTCTGCGCTGTCCTACAAATGCCACCGCTCGTGACTGATGGCAGGAAATTGGTCCCCGCTAAGCGCATCTCAGGAGGACGGCTAAATCCTCACTGGGGAAGGGGAACGAGATGGAGTGAGGGGAGAGCCAGACCGGGGCCCTGACGGGGGTGGCAGGGGGTAGGGAAGCTCTCTGAGACAAGCCCCCACCACTCCTGGCCCGGGGCCTCCACCGCTGTCTCTAGGAGAGCTGGCGGGGTGGGGGTGGGGGGGGTGTAGGGGGCACGGCAATGAGCAGCCACCCAGCTATGTCTCCCTTCACAAATATGGCGCATTCTCACTGGCTGAAGTCCTTCTCATCCTTCAGTACCCAGCTGATGTCCCCACCTCCTCCCGGAAGTCTTCCCAGGTCCTCCCTGTTGGATACCGGCTCCACTACTGAGCCCTTACAGCATGCCAAGCCCGGTGCTAAGCATTTTATAGACATTATCTTAACAATCCTCCCAGCTCCCTGGGAAGTACAAATTGTTACACCCATTCCACAGAGGAAATAAGTGAGGCTCGGAGAGGTCACATGACATGCCCAAGGACTGGTCACAGGATGCCCCTTCTCTGCCTGCCTCCCCCATTACACTGTGAGATGTTCACAGGGCTGTGTGTGTCACAGTGCCTCCCACCCCCAGGCCCCAGAGCTAGTCCCGGTCTGCACGAAGTAGGTGTCGTTAGTCCTTTGTGGTCTCCAAGAAGAGGCAGAGCCAAGAAGCTCGCCCCCCACCCCCCGCCCTTCCTGGAGCAGGCACGTGCCGCTTCCCTTTCCCTGCTCTATCTCGGAGCCCGCTAAATGCTCCTCCTGGCTTCACGGAGACTCTCCTTACAGTGTTTCCAAAATCTCGATGAGCCTTTGCATTTTAAGCAGACGCGATTGTATCAGATTTCCCCGTCTTCCAGCGGCTCAGCGCTACCCAAGTTTGATGAACTGATCTCCGTTAGATAAATCCCATCAGCTGTCGGCTTTGCTGAGACTCAGGGAATGACATTTCCCTGGTTTGCTCAGGTTTACTGCGAAGGCGCGGCTCCCGCTGCAAACCTTCAAGGCCAGGTAAGTCGGAAGAAAGAGTTTTATACAAATGGCCCCATTCGGCCAATCTGAGCCATGCTGGCTGGCTTCTAGCTCCCTGTGGTTTCTGGAAGGCTGAGAGCCGACAGACAGCAGACCGAGGAGGGCGTCAGGGATGCAGCCTCTTTCTTGGCTTGATGGTAATTGGCAGCATTTCCATGCATTTCCATGCAGGATTATGCCATAAATTTACTCGGCTCCAAACAGGGATGCTCTCAGCAAGCAATGCAGGAGGGAAACAGGGACAGGGTGGGGACAGGAGAATGCCCCCAGACTCTGGGCCTAGGCAACTCAGGACACCCTGCCCCAGCCCCCATAGGCAGTCCCGTAGCTAGCGGACTCTCCCTTCATGGGGCGTGTAAGGATCTCCACCCCAACAAGCAGAGGAAGCCCACCTAGGCTGAGATTTTGGGCATCGGGGAACGGCCCACATGTAGTAGAGAGCACCCAGGGGCCTCTTCAAATTCTCAGATTGGACTCCTGTCCCGCCCTGGCTGCTCAGATGGCTGCAATAGGCCTTTAACTGGCCATCCTTGCCACTAGAATCTACAGCTGGGCACACGGGATAAGCAAAACAATCAGGATAGATGTGGGTTGAAAGGGCATGTTTCCCCACAGTGCGAGCCCATTAGGTATAATGACTGATAAAGAAGGGGAGGAAGAATCTGCTTCATGGGAGCCCCTGGAGGTGAAGCAGATGTGGGAACAGACACACCGACACAACACTCACTCAGAGGCTCTCCTCTGCGTCCAGACACACTCACCCCTTCACGCTCGCTGAAACCCGCAGGCACCAGCCCACTCACTCACAGGCACACATGAGCACAAAGACGCACTCCCATATCCCCACATCCACAAACTTTGCAAGGACCCGTGTTTGATTTGTAATGAGGTTTTTTAATGAATATCTTTTGCAAAACTAATTAAGAGGGATTGAAGCCCAGAGCAGAGCTAATGAGCTATTCAAATACCCTGGCATCAGCCCCACTGGTGGGTTCAGGGATGTCTTGAGCTACAGTCAGAGGAAAAAGACACCCCCTCCAGGGGTCTCTCTAGAGCAGAGAGACTCCATGTCAGGCTGGCAGCCTCCCCCCTCCCCATCCAAGAGGCCTCCAGCTGGGATGGGGGAAGCCAGTGAGAAGAGGCACCATAGTGCCTTTGAACAGTGATTCTCAAATGTCCCCCGTTTCATGATCACTCAGAAGGCTGGGGCTGGTGCTGGGCCCACCCCCTGAGTTTGATTCACGAAGTCTGGAATAGAGCCTGAGAATTTGTGTCTTAACACCCTTGCTAGTAATGCTGCTCTTGCTGCTGGTCCAAGGACCACATCTGGATGACTTCTGCCTGAAAGGCACCAGTTGTAACCTGGGGACTCATGTAGTCTCAGGGCTTGAAGGAATAAGGGTTTGACAGAGAGACACCAAGGATTCCAGAGCCTGCCCTGGTGGGAAAGGGTCCATCACACCAAAGAGGAGCAGAGGAAGTCCAGGAATTCTCCCAGGATTAAGCGAGAACGGAGGTCCCCACCCGTCCCTCCATGTCCCATCCCCACACAGTGCCCACAGCTGACCCACAGCCATGAGGCCATTCGAGCTGGCCAAGCCCTGGCAGCCTGGGACACCCACCCCCGCATTGAGCAAACGGGGAAACTGAGGCACAGAGAACAGAAGTGATGTGCCTGAGCCCACCCAAAGAGAGCTACAATCCCCGCTCAGGTCTCTAGTCCCCTATCCAACAAGCTTCCCGCTTTGTCCCCCAGGAAGAGACCAAATACAATGAAGTCACCTGGAGGCTTCAGATAATGATGCGATATGACCCAAAAAGTTGCCTGAGCAGCTCAATGCCAGAGAAACAGAGTTTCTGGCTCTTCCACTTTGTCCCTCCAAGACCAGAAGCAGCTGGCAAGAAAAGTCCCGGCTGCGGGTACTTCCCACAACCCCCAAGCCCTACCATGGACACACGATAAGCCAGGGAGGGAAGCCAGTACACCGTCAGCACAGACCCGCCCAGCAAACCCAGCTGATTTCCCCTCTACCTACCTACCTCACCCTCTGTTTACTGGCCCTGCCTGTGACATGTGTAATGCCTTGATCTTACACCTACACAGCTGCCTGCTGAAAGCTGATGTCACCAGAGCCGGCGGAGGAGCGGACAGGACAGGACAGGTGGTTGGGGCTGGCAGGAAGAACCTCCCCCCAGACAAAATTCACCTCTGCGGTTTTGCGTCCCCCTCTGCTTCAAGTCCCCTGCCCATGGAACTCACCCTTGCCACCTCACCGGCTCTCCCAGCCCCGCCTCAGGTCTGAGCCTGGCTGGGACCCAGATTCCTCCATTTATAATTAATCATTATCGGCTGGTTGAGTCAATGAGTACAGTGAACCGGACTGGAATGGAGCAAGCGATAGAAAAGAACTAAAACCCTATGAAAGGACAGAGTTTGCAGAATCTCCCTCCATGATCCCAACATGGCAGGCCCTTTTGGGTCTCAGACCCCTGAACATGGATGCCTGCAAATGATTATTGCCCGCCTGCAGTCTGCCAAGCATTTCACACGCACCAGCACCAGTCTTTACCATAACCCTGGAGTGTTATTTGCTTTGTTAGCCCTAATTTACACGGGGTGGGGGGTGGGGCAGACAGAAAGAGGGGACCTGACTTGCTAAAGCTCACACAGCTAGCAACTGAGCCAAGATCTGAACCTCTTTCATTCTGACTTCAAAGCCTGCTTTTTTCTCCTTTTTGCACTTTTGTCATGAATTGCCTTCCTCAAGAACTCCTATTTATCCTTCAAAACCCAGTGTTCAGTGTTCTTTCCTATGTGTAGCTCTCCCTCATTCTCTCCATCCTCTTCACCCAGGCAAGGTTAGTCATTCTTATTAGAATTCTAAATGAAGTTCCAATTTAGTGTAATAAGTAGCATTGGAATGGAGAGTCCAGGAATGCCTACATTTTGTTCTACTAATTATCCCTCCTCCTTGAGTTACACACCCAAGGAATAACACCAGCAACAACCAAATGCCCCTTCTTACTAACTGGTTCGGTGTCTGATGTTCCTGGGCACAATTCCTGCCTACAGCCTTAAATCGAAAACCTTATCACCATTAGTGGCTATGGAATCAGATGGAGCCTAAACCCCCTTCCCTTGAGTGCGGCTGGGCTTAGTCACTTAGTCCCGTAGAGCAAGGGATGGTGCCCAAAGGCTGCGTCATACAGCACAGTGGTTTCCTCCTCCCTCATTCGGGGAGAAGTTAGCAGCCATGTCCTGAGAACATGCCAGCAGCACGCACAGACCTGCGTGGCAAGAAACGAAGACCTCCTACCAACAGCCAGTGAGAAGCGGTGGTCTCCCGGCCATGGTCACGGGAGCGCACCGCCACGGAAGCAGTCCTGCAGCCCCCGTCAAGTTCCCGGGTCACAGCCATCCCAGCGGGCCTCCCGATGGCAGCCTTACGAGAGACTTTGACCCTAAGCAATGCCAGCTAAGCCGCTCCCAAATCCATGGCCCACCCAGACTGTGGGATCACTTAAGGCCACGAAGTCTTAGGGTCGTTTGTTATATAGCAATAGATAACTTAAACAGTGGCCAATCCCAGAGCAGCAGAGACTCCAGAATTGTTTGAAAACAGAACGAGGCTTAATGCCTTAAAGCCTGGTTGCAGTCCTGGTTCCAGAATGACTCTATGGGCTTCAGGTTGGCAACCCAACAAAAGAGGCAGCTGGGGGACTTGTCTTCTTTTTTTTTTGTTTGTTTGTTTTTTTTTTTTTTTTTTGAGAGAAGGATAGGGGAGGGCAGAGGGAGAAAGAGAGAGAATCTTAAGGAGGCTCCCCTCCCAGCACAGAGCCTACCAGGGCGGGGCTCAATCTCAACACTGAGATCATGACCTGAGCCAAAATCAAGAGCTGGACACTTAACCAACTGAGTCACCCAGGCGCCCCTGGAGGACTTGTCTTAAAGTTGCCTTTGAATAATAAGCACATTGTTCTTATTTCAGTTATTTGCCATTTTTGGAGGAGAAATGCTAATGGAGGTTGTGGGGAGTTCAAGTCCTACAAAGCCACCCTTTATTACTGACACGGCTTGGCTCAGCAGCTGCTCCCCCATAAGGATGAGCGAAGTGACAGCAGGGCCTTCTGTCCACTGGTAAACAGGACCCAGCATCCTAAATTTGGCCAAATCAGATTTCCCCTGGGGGAAGCAGTGTTGGAGGATCAGACATGTCCCCCTACCCCATAATTCTCAATTCTCTGCTCCCACAGTACCTGGTCCATCTTGCCTCACTCTGTCCCTTTGCCTCATCCTGGCCCACGTCCAACCCACCTGAGTGTCCTCAGTGTCCAGCCCAAGGCCTGACCCAGAAGCAGAAGAGACAAGTGAGGGTAGCTTGTGGGATGTGGGAGTTAAGAGTTCTGGGTAAGGTGTGGGGGATCATCCCAAAAAGAACCAGCACTTTGAAGATGAGAGAAGGCACAGGGAACACACTGAAGACCAGTGTGGCTGCGAGTGGAGAGCAAAGCTGAAGCACAAGCAGATGAGCAGGAGAACTGGTAAACAGGCAGAGGTAAGCTGGGCCTTGTAAGTGCTAGTGACAAGGGCACATTTATCCCTAGAGCAAAGGGGAGCAGCATGATCAGATCCACACTTGGAGAGACCTCTGTGGTTCTTTGTGGGAAATGGATCAAGAAGTGGCCAACAGGATGCAGGGGAACCTTGGCTGGGCCACGGAGCATCCAGACGGTTGTTCAAACATGATTCTGGATGTTTCTGTGAAGGTATTTTTGGATGAGATTAACATTTAAATCTGTGGACTTGAATAAAGCAGATTGCCCTCCGTAGTGCAGGTGGGCCACATGCAATCAGTTGAAGACTTGCATAGATCAAAAACCTGACCTCCCCTGAGCAAGAGGAAATCCTCAGCAGACAGCCTGGGGACTGAGACTGCACCATCGGTTCTCTGTGGTCTCCAGCCTGCCAGCCCACACAGCACATCTGAACTTGCCGGTCTCTGTAATCGTGCAAGCCAATTCCTTATCACAAAGATTGTTGTACAAACACAAACATCCTGTTGGTTCTATATCTTTGGAAAATCCTGGCTAGTACAGTTCCCTTCCCAGAAGCTCACCTCATTCCCTAGTCTGGCAGGAGCCTCTACTAGCTGCAGCACAGGGTGGCTGAACCAAGCCATCCTGTTGTCCCATGAGGCCCCCTTCCCCTCTTACCTTCCCCCTTGGGTTCCCTCTGCTCCATCACACAGGCCCCAGGGAGCTCCACTCAATCATAGGCCTGTGGTCCTCCAACAGTGACCATCCAGCCCTGGTGTACAACGGAGGCTAGGCATGCAAGTAGAGGTGAGTCTGGTCTCTCCCACCTGCCCCAAGGCACCAGCCCAGCTTCACACAGGCTCTTAAAAAAGAGTCCCCATGACCCAGGTTCTGGGCTGCTGCTGATAAAGATAATGATAGCCACAAAAAGTACATACGGTGTCTTATCACATCACACATATTCCCTCAGCAACCGTCAAGATAGGTATTGTTATGATATCCATTTTACAAATTAGATAACTGTGTCAGAGAGGTTCAGCAACTTGCCAACAGTCAGACAGTTGGGATTCAAACTCAGCAGTCTGGCTGGCTCTGGAGTCTAGGGCCTTTTCTTTTTTATTTAAGATTTCGTTTCTTGGGGCGCATGGGTGGCTCAGTGGGTTGAGCCTCTGCCTTCGGCTCGGGTCATGATCCCAGGACCCTGGGATCAAGCCCCGCATCGGGCTCTCTGATCGGCGGGGAGCCTGCCTCTCCCTCTCTCACTCCTGTCTCTCTGCCTACTTCTGATCTCTCTCTCTCTCTGTGTTAAAAAATAAAAAAATAAAAAAAAAAATCTTAAAAAAAAAAAAAAGATTTCGTTTCTTTATCTGAGAGAGAGAGCCTGAGCACAAGTAGGGTGGAGGGGGAGGGAGGAGCAGAGGGCAGAGGGAGAAGCAGGCTCCCCCACCCCCACCCCTGACATGGGGCTCGATCCCAGGACCCTGGGACCATGACCCGAGCTGAAATCAGACTCTTAACCAACTGAGCCACCCAGGCACCCCTAAGACCTTTTTTAAATTGTGGTAAACTATGCAGAACATACACAGAGTTACTGATTCCACCATTTCTCAGTGCATAATTGAATAGCACGAAGTACATTCACACTTGCGCAGTCCCCACCGCCCTCCCTCCGCAGAGCTCCTTCATCGTCTCTAACTGAAACTCCACACCCATACACACCAGCTCCCCCGCTCCCCTCCCCCTGGCCCCTGCTCAGCGCTGTTCTGTTCTACCTTCTGCATCTCTGAAACTGACTACTCCAGGGACCTCATCTAAGGGGAATCCTACAGTATCTGTCCTTTCATTTCTGGCTGACTTCACCCAGTATAATGTCTTCAGAGTTCATCCATATGATAGCAGGTGTCAGAATTTGCTTCCTTTCTGAGGCTGAATAATATCCCATTGTGTGGATGGACTAACTTCATTTATCCATTCATCCATTGATGGACATATGGGTTGTTTCCACCTTTTGGCTGTGAGAATACTGCTGCTGTAAACATTGGTCTACAAATATCTGTTCAAGTCCCTGTCTTTAAATCTTTGGGGTATATACCCAGAAGCGGAGTCTGGAATCTTAAGTACTACACTCACCAGTGTCCCCGACACTGTGCACTTTGCCACCAAGCCAAAGAAAGTCACCCTGTCTCCCCAGATCTGCTCACCCCAGCTGGTCTTCCTCCTGATCCTGGCTTCCACTCTCCATAAATCCCTCCAGGCTTTTATTCACAGCTGCCTCCTGGACCTTTCTACCCCTCTGTCTCACAAGCCTCTCAAACTCAACATGTCCCATTGGAACTTTCACTCCCTCCTCCACGCATGCACCTGGTTCCCCCTGCTCCATCCTCTCAGATCCCCGTGCCCCCGCCCCTCCTGCCCTCCCCCACACACACCAGCCACTGCCAGTCCTACCCTCCAAAGAATAGCCTGTGAATCCCTCCACTTCCCTCCAACTCCAGCCCTCTCACCTCCCACACCAGGCTGCACCGCCCTTTGCCCGGACCCCTGCACCAGCTTCCCCTCCAATTCTCTGCATTCCCCTCTTTGCAGCCTGACAGGTCAACACGGCAGGCATGATCACCTCAGAACTTTCCCTGCTTTCCATTGCTCATAGGATAAAGTCGAAAGCCTTTACTACAGCCTGGAAAGCCTCAAAGCTCTGGTGCCTGCCGCTTTTCCCGCCTCCATTTATGTACACCCCCACCCCTGGCCTTCTTGCAGTTTCTCCAAGGAACTCACTCTGGCATGCACCAGAGTCTTCGCATAGACGGTTCTCTCTGGCTGTAACACCCTTCCTCCCCATGCCCCACTACTCCTTTGCCTGGCTAGTTCCTACCCACTCTTCAGGGCTCAGCCTACATGTCACTTCCTCAGAGATATTGCCCCCTGCTCCGCCCCCACATAACCCTGACTCCCAGTCTAAAGGAGGAGCTTTATGTTGGTCTTACAGAGCCCTGAGTTCTTTGCTTTCATAGCAGCTACCAAAAATTACAATGATACAATCATTAGGGTAATTATTTGTCCCTCTCTGCCTTCTCCAGGTGATAACCCACTCCGTAAGTGCAGCGTCTTTACCTGTCTTGTTCCTCGCTGTATCCACAACACCAACGCTCAACAAATTATGTTTCAAATGACTCTACTTGAACACCAAAGGGGCTGACATCAGAAATGACCTTCAACTACGGGTGAATTCCACCACCACCCTCCTGCAGTAAGAACGCGGCTTCTCACCCAAACAGGCGCCAGCAGTCGCACATAGGTGCCCAGTGCCCGGTGACAGACACACATGCACACGCTCATGGAGACGCCCACAGCTGGCGTGCCAGTCACTCCCGGGTATCACACGTGCGTGCGGCCGTGTACCCACGCCCAGGTTCCAGGTGATGTCTGGTCTGGAGCCTCAGGGCTGGGACAAGCCTTCTCAGCTCTTGGGTCTCCTTCTCTTCCCAAAGCCTCATACGCCCTTCCAGCACTTTCTGTCCCCCTTCCTTAGCCTCCCGCCCACCAACCCAGTTCAGCCCTGGTCCCAGACCATAGTTCAAGGTTGGAGCAGGTGTGAGAAGCATGACTAAGGGCAGCCAGGACCTACTCAACACAAGTGTTTACTATGACACAGACATAGGAGATTAGAGCCCACATATGCCTTCCCACATTTCCATATAAAATTACTCTGATCCTTGGGCAAGAATTCAAATGAGAAAATCCCACAAACAATGAAACTGGCTAGGTAATGAGAAGCCATTGTCATTTCTCAGGATCTGAGCACCTCGCACCCCGGAAAATAGGAACTTAATTTCGTACAGGCATCTGCTGCTGCTCTGGGGGTTGTTGCAGGAACTGCAGTGAGAAAGGGACCTACATGGGGCTCCTGCGTGGCTCAGTCGGTTGAGCATCTGACTCTTGACTGCAGCTCAGGTCCTGATCTCGTGGACATGGGACCGAGCCTAGCGTCGGGCTCTGTGCTCTGTGCAGAGTTCACTTGCGGTTCTCTCTCCCTCTCCCTCTGCCTCTGCCTCTACCCTCTGCATATCTGCTCTCTCTCTCTCTCTCTCTCTCTCTGGATAAGTAAATGAATAAAGTCTTTATAAAAATAGAAAAGAAAAGAAAAAAGGGACCTGCTTGCATGTGACTCTGTGTGTGTGTGTGTGTGTAGAGGTTCTCCTTGGAGTATGCATCTCTAAGTATGTGTCTTTGTGATGTATGTGTGCTGATGTGAATTGTGTACTCATGCGTGTGTGTCTACTCTACTTTCCTATTGCTGCGTAACAAACCACCTTAGAACTTAGTGCTTAAAACCACCATCATTTTCTCACAGGCTCAGGATTTTGTGGGGCAGGCGTCCAGGCTGGGCTCACCTTGGGAATGTTCCTGTTCCGTTAAGTGTGAACAGAAACAGTGATATTCAGCTGGAGAGTGAGGCTGTCTGGAGGGTTCCCGGGGGCCTAATCAGAGGGGATATGGAAGGCAGGGCTCTGCCAAAAGTTTTGACTGGAACATCTGCTCTCTGGCAGGACAGCCTCAGGGTATCGGACTTCTGGCATGGGGGCTCAGAGCTTCCAGGGAGAATGTTCTTAGTGCAGTGAAAGGTGCAAGCCTGTGCATGGCCTCAGCTTGGAAGTCCCAGAACGCTGTGCCCACCACATTCTATGAGTCAAGTAAATCTCCAGGCCTGGCAAGATTCTCAGCGAGGGCAAACTGGGTCCACACCTCTCAATAGGAAAAGTGCTAGAAACTTAGCCGCCCTCTGGAAGGCCCTACCCATGGATCTCACACTCCAGAGATCATTACCGTGGGAAGAGCCAGCATGGAAGAGATTGTCAGAGGTAAGTGTGGATCCCAATGCTTTCAGCCCAGAACCTGCATGGCCTCGGGCCACCAGACTAAGTCCTTGGAGCCTCAGTTTCTCACTCTGACAAAGACTGTTGTGAGGACTTCCAGGTAAAGTTCAATCAACGGCATTTAGTGAACGCCTGCTATATACTAGGTGCTCGAAGCCTGTGCATGTCCTCTGGCTTTCCGCTGCCCTCCTACCCTGAGTCACACACCTGGGGGGCTCTCGGGATGGGGGGGTGGATAGGAGAGACCCACACTCTTCTGCAGCCCCTCTAGCCTCCTGTGGGTACACCAGGCTCAGCCAGCAGCAGCCTGCCTCCCGCCCACCCCCCCACCCCCAGGGTCCTGTCTACACCAGAGCCAAGGCGTAAGTTTAAGCCCTGGAGGCTTCGCCATCTGCTCCAGCAAGGCTGGCTGGAGGCAGCTTCACAGCTCAGGGGCATCCCTGGCTAACAACGGCGTTAATTTTTCATTTGTTTGTTTGATTTTCTGCAGTGAATGAGGACTAGCAGAACAACATCTGGAGCCGCCCCAGGCGGAGGCACGTGGAGCAGCGGAGGCAGCCATGACAGCTCAGAATGTGGCCCTCCCGTGGCCTGATCCACGTGTGCACCAGTGTGCGCAGACTGCGTAGACACGTGTGTGTTGTACATGCTTATGTCCACACGCATGTTTGTGCATGCACCTGCACACCGTGTACTTCTATGCACTCTGCGTGTACACGTGTGTGCCTGCACTTACACACACACTCAGCACACACATGCAGTCATGGCCACATCACCACAACCAGGCTAAGGGCTTCCACTAATGGGCTGGACCTTGGGAAGGCCACAGCCCCAAGGGGGTCCGGGGAACCCATGTTCTCTGTACCCCAGTTCAAGGCAGTTAAAGCCAAGTGTGACATGCACCAGACAGTGAGGGCCCAGCTTCCCATTCCCTCCCCCAGGAGACAAGGCTCTGCTGTTCCCCACCGGCCCCTGCCCTTCTCTCTCCTCCCTCCCCACACCTGGCCCTGCCCTAGAGTATATCACAGCCATTACTGGGGAGCTGGGTGGGAGGGAGTCGATATGCATAGTTTCCCTCTCTGGTCCCAGGAGGCTGCCCAGCGTAGACCCCATGCCTAGAGACTGGTGCGTGGGAGAGAGTCACCTCCCTTCCCTGAGCCCTACTTTAGTAAGAAGGTCAGAGACACCAGCGCCCGAGGGCACAGCCCGCATGGACCCTCCCTGCTCAGCCCCGCTCACCTCAGCCAGGTGAGGAGTCCTGCTGGCACCTGGACATGAAGGCCTGGGACTCAGGAATGCAACGACAGTGGGCACTATGTGTTCCCCGCAAAGCCATAGTTGGAGCCCAACCCCCCAGCATGGCTATATGAGGAGACGGGCCTCTAAGGATGTAATTAAGGGTGGGGCCCTCATCTAACAGGATGAGCATCCTTAAGAGAAGAGACGTCAGAGAGCCATATGCCTACTTGCTCTCTGCATGCAGGCACCTAGGAATGGCCGTGTGAGCACACAGCTGGAAGGTGACTGCCTGTAAGGCAAGAGGAGAGTCCTCACTGGAAGCCAGATTGGCTCGAACCTTGATTTGGACTTCCACCCTCCAGAGCTGTGAAGGAATCATTTCTGTTGTTTGAGTCCCACAGCATCTGGTACTGTGTTACGGGCGCCCAGCCTGCCTCGTAGAGTACGGCCGTCCACATAGAAGCCGTCAACATGGAGGTGATGTGGAAGCTGCAGGAGCCCGTGAGATCACCATGGGCTGATGATGCAACCTGGGGTAGCCCCCACTGCAAGTCTGTTCCCCCAGAGCAGCTTTAGTTCCCGATTGGGTCTGCACTCTCTGCAGCCCACCAAAACCCAACATGCGGGCCGCCTTGGACTCTGCCCCTGGTGGCAGCCCCCTCCCTGTGTGCCTCTCCACATACTGTGTTCACCCCCCTCCCGCACCACACTGAGCAGACCAGCCCCTGCTGCGGTGTCACCTCTGCCTGGCTCCGTCCTCACCTCCACCTGTCCTGGCCCCACCCTCCTGCACATCACCATCTAAGAAATGCCCCAGACTGGGGCCGCAGACAGCCATGCATCGAAACACCAGGGTCCCCCAGGCAGTGATCCTGTTAGTGGCATCGAAAACCCCAAACTGTGGGGAAAATGGGAAGAAAGGCTTCTTGGACACACAGATTCAGTCTCTGAATGTCCCTTTTTTTTTTTTTTAAGATTTATTTATTTATTTTAGAGAGAGAGCACGCGCAAGCTGGAGAAGGGGCAGAGGGCAAAGGGAAGCAGACTCCATGCTGAGGTGGGAGCCCAATGCAGGGCTTGAAATCAGGACCCTGAGATTGTGTCCTGAGCTGAAACCAAGAGTCAGACACTCAACCAACTGAGCCCCCAGGCACCCCACTGAATGTCCTTCCTTTGAGTGAAGCAAGGACAATGAGAAACTCAGGGTCCTGCCTATGGTCAAGAGCACAAACACATCAATCTGGACCCCTCCACTATTTTTGCCCCAAAAGGTAACAAAGGCCACTTGGCCTCAGAATCCCTAAAAGCCACTGGTTGGCACAGACTTCTAGAGCCTCCCCGAGGGCACTGACTTCAAAGCACATGATCTCTCCAACATCGGGTTAAGAACTGGAGTCACTGGTATGCCAGCAATCATACTAGGAGTTGACAGTAAGAATTATCACAGCTGACATTTAATGAGTTCTGACTATGTGCCAGGCACTGTGCCGAGTACTCTGCAAACATCATCTCACTCATTCTCATAGCCTCCCTGTAAGGTAAGTCTTATTGTACCCATTTTTGGACAAAAAGATGAAAGCTCCGAGGCTAAGTAACTTGCTCAAGTTCTGGCAACTAATTAATGGCAGAACTAGGGTTCAAATAGAAAGTCTGCCCAACTTTAAAGCCAGAACCCTGAATCTCTATGCCCTGTCTTCATGCCAGGACACGTATGTGTGACTGGGATCATAGTCAAGAGGTAACTCCACGGGACTGAGCAGACTGCCCCCTGTTGCCAGCAGCTGACAACTGCAGACACTGGAAACACACACATATACACACACACACACACACACACACACACACACACACACTAACCACATCCCTCCCCCAAGAACAGAAAGTTCCAAGATTCCTACAGAGCCTGTCCTCACATACTTAATAATTTTGCAGGTCTTGTCCCCTGCTTCAAGTCTTATGTCCCCAACTAAGCAATGAGGCTCTGGAGGGCAAGAACTGTGTCCCCTTTTTCACCCACATAGCCCAGGGCAGCACAAAGTAAGAATTCAGTACAAACTTTCTGCATGATTGTCTACTGGTTGGTTAGGTGGGTGGTGAATGGATTATTGGCTCAGATTGTTGGTTGGGGTTGCTTGGATGGTAAGATGGTCAATTAATCAGATGTTGACAAGCTGATTGGATGGTGTCAGAGTGGGGGTGTGGCTGAGGGGTTCCCCGAGTGGGAACTTTACCATCTGATCCCAATGGGGGTCCTCTTAAGGCTAGAAAAATTCTCTCCAGAAGGGAATAATCAATCCTCAAATGTTCCTTCCTTCCTTCCTTCCATCCCCCTGCCCAGCCAGCCTTGCAAGGAGGGTTGGAGTGGTGCTCCTTCCTCATCAGTAGCCCCAAAGAGCTCAATGTGAAGGACCCAGCCACTAGGAGGGGAGTCAAGTAGCCCAGCATGGTCACCCCTGGAAAATACATAAGTAGCTGAATGTCCTTGGCTGGGATGCCGCAGTGTAGAGAACAGGGAGCCCAGTGCTTAGGAGCAGCTCTGCTCATCCTGCCCGGGAGAAAGGTCATGTGCTCCGATATGAGTAATTAATTTTCTCCAAGCTGCGTTGAAAAGGTTAACCTGATTTATGGGACGCAATTGAGTGTAGAATGGGTTGTGTATCTTGTAAAAGGCCCGTTCCAGCGTCTGAGTCTATAGACTCACCCGTGGCTGGGCATCAGCTGGGAGCTGGCCCTACCTTTTATGCCTTTATGTACAATCCACGTGAAATTCCTAAAGAGAGCCCTTCTTGGTCAGGAAGTTGTTTCCTGGACTCCAGATCCCTAGTGAGGGGTCACTGGAGCATGTAAAGAAGCTTTCTTCTGCTCCTCTCGCAGCCCCTGACTCAGCTTCAGCCTCAGCTTTAATCTTCACACAACCCACAGTCCAGGAAGAAAAGCCTAGCCCTGGGCTTGAGCTCTGAGTTCAAGGTCAGACTCCTCCACTGATTGTTGGACTACCAGGTTTCTCCATTTCTAAAATGGGGTGAAGATTCCTTGCCCTCTCTACTTCCTTCCCACCATTTGCTAGCTGTGTGAGTGTGGGCAAGTTACATAACCTCTCTGTGCCTCTGTTTCCACGTCTGTAAATGGCAAGGGTAATAGTACCTACCTCCTAGGGTTGTTATAAGAATTACATGAGTTAATATTTGTAAGAACGTAAGACAGTGCTTAGGTTAAAAAAAAAAAGTGGTGTATAGAAATAAGTAAGTGAATAGAGTCTTGAAATGAGAGATGACCAGGGGCTTAGATGCTCAGTTGTCCTCAGCAGGAGGTTAGACAAGGCTAGGAGGACCTACCGGCACAGTCACCCAAGCCCCCAGCTGAGGAGGGCACCAATGGTTCTAGGGCTCCAAGAACATACCGGACTATCTTGGACAGAAAGGGGACAGATAGAGGTTGGGATGTTGTGGCCAGGAGAAGTTTTTTCTTTCTCCCATGTGTCTTTCCTCAACCAAGATGTAAGCTCGGCTCCCCAGAGCCTGCCAGGAGTCTGCCCATCAAACCCAAAGATGCTAGTCTAGCACCACCTAGTGGAAAGAGTGGGGATGACTTCTGGGCCCCTCCTCTGGCAGGGAAAAGGAGTGAAGGGGATTTAATTACCTGCCCCGCACTAGGGAGAGGGAAAAAAATACCATCAGAATCCTCCCTGAGAAAGTGCTCCAACTGAGCATGTCTACCCTTTGTGTCCCTGTAGTATACAGTGGTAAGGTTCTGTGCTATATAGATCCACACCCACGTGCGTCTGTATGTCTGTGTGGGTATTTATTAAGTGGGTTAATATGTATGAAGATCTTAGACCAGTACCTGGCACATACGGAGTATTTTATAATGTTCTTCATTAGTATATGTGTATATATGTAAATGTAGACGTATAGACTGTTCACATGCCTGCATCTGTGTTTTACGGTTGGAAACATTGTATACATGTGTAGCTAAGAATGTGTATGTACTTACATATGTATATATGTTTATGGATACGAATATGGTTTTGTGTCTGTGAGCTCCGTATACCTGAAAATGGAGAAGTGTGACTATTTATATGTCCGCGTAGATGTGTCTGTGCATATATGGGTGTCTCTGTGTATATGGAGTATTTGTGTATTCATTTTGTCTATTGCATACCCATACCACAAATCACCAAACCTGGTGGCTTAAAACAGCACCCAGGTATTATTTCATCATCTCCACAGGGCAGGAATTCAGGCACAGCCTAGCTAGTCCTCTGCAGAGGGTCTCACAAGGCCACCAGCAAGGTGTTGTCCTGGGCTGCAATTTCATCTGAGGTTCCGGGTCCTCCCCCAAGTTCAAGTGGTTTTAGGCAGAATGTCTTCCCTTGGAGCTGTAGAGCTCGTGACAGCATACTTTTGCAAGGTCAGTGGAAGACTATCTCTCTCTCTCTCTCTCTGACCTCTAGACCTTCATTTAAGGGCTCACCTGATTAGGTCTGGCCCACCCCGGCCCCACCTTTTGCATTAACTCACAGCCAACTGATTAGGGACCTTAATTACATCTAGAAAATCCCTTTGCTCTTGCCATAAAACATAACCTAGTCCCAGGGTGTAATAGCCCATCATATTCACAGGTGCCAGCCATACGTAAGAGGAGGAGACTATACAGGGTTTGTACACCGGAGGGCTGGACTCTTGGATGCCACCTTAGAATTCTGCCTACATAGCATGCATGTGTATATACACTAAGCTTTGTATGCACACTGATTGTAGCAGACTCGCCTATGTGTGTCTCCATGAATGTGCTTCCTCTGGGGGTTGTTCTCTTTCGAAGGGAATTGCAGGTTCCTATAATAAAGACTGGGAGCCCCCTCGAGGCCAGAACTGCTTCCCCCAGCAGTCTGAGGCCTTTGTCAGTATCAAGATTCCAGCTCTCCCATCTGAGAAGGAGCCCCCCAAGGCAAGGTCTGTGCTGTCTGCCCCATGCCCCAAGCAGTAACAAGTCTGCATCTTGGAGGTGCTGAATGACCATTGTAACTGGCTCCCACATGTGCATATCTGTGCATGCACACATTTACACGGGCACATGCACATACATATGCACCAGTGACTCACTCTGAAACAAGGTCAGTCTGTCTACAGAGAGATCTCACTCCTATTCCCTGAGGGGTGCCACTCCAGGCACCTCTCCTCTGCAACCCACCATGACTTAATAGTCACTGCTTTTTCCAAAAGATCAGAAAGCAAGATACCTCTGCCTGCCCCCAACCGGGAGTCCTGCAATCAGGTAATGAACCTCATAGTCTTATACGAACATTATCTAAAGGGAGTATTAGCCCCAAGAGATGCTGGGGCCTGGCTAGAAAGTTGTGCTGATGGCCAAGTAAGTATGTGAAACCCTGCCTGTCCCACGCCCCTCTTGGAATTTTATGTTTCAGATTAGCACAGCAAAGGCTCTGACAAGGCCTGCAAGAAGGAAACCTGCCTGCGTTGGTTTAACCAGCCTACTCAAGCTTATTTGTCCACATCCATTTTTCCCCAAATACATCCAACAGAACACACTTTGGGTGACATGGTTTGAAGCCACCCTCTGGCTCCCTGGGAGGTTCATGCAGGCCCTTGTGGGTGACAGTAAGGATTAGAGGCTGCCACTGTGCAGGACTCTGTCCTGGTTGGAATGGGCCTTCTGGGAGGAGGAGCAGGGAGCTGGTGGAGACAGTCCTACTGCACAAGGAGGTGGGAGACTCAGTCCCGAGGCAGTAAAGCCATGGATCTGGTCAACACCCCGGGTTCACAAGACAAGTAGATGCAGACAAGGAAGGTTTGGCTCTTCAGACCCAGGCTGCAAACCAGAGGTCATAATCTGAAAGTAAGGAACTTTAGGAGAGCGCCCTAAAGACATGGTTTAGTGACGAGGACAAACTTCCTCAAAGCAACTGATCTTGAACCTCAGCCTAACGGCTTACGAGCTGTGGGACCCTAAGCAAACAGCTTACCCTTCCTGAGGCCTGGATCTTTCACCTTCAAAGGTGTGACTATGTCACATAGCAGATGGGTTACAAAGACTCTCGTCACTTACATAGTTTTTTCCATGTGCCAGACACCAGTCCAAGTACTTCATCTGTTCTAACACACGTGATCCCAGCAGCAACCCTGTAAGTTGGTACTGGGATTATGCACACTCTACCAACGAAGAACCTGAGGTACCAAAAGGTTCAGTAACTGCCCACGGTCACAAAGGTCGCCAGCGGCAGAGCTGGGATTCAAATGTAGGTGACCTAGCCCCAGGTAGGGCAGGAAGGGCATTTAGCACAGACCTGTTCATAAGTCAGCCACCGCTGTTACTGGCTCTTTCCCAGCCAAGGGTCTAGGTCCACATGAACAGCGCAGGTGAGCTGGCTCCTGTGGCAGATGCATTGGGCAGGAGAATGTCCCAGCTCCAAGTGGGGCAGAAAGGTGAAGACAGGGATGTGGCAGCCAAGCTGAGCCATCAGAGGCCCCTGGGTTAATATGTCATATGCAGAGAATAAATATGGGGGTGGCGCTACGAGCCACAGCTGGGGGCGTGGGTCAGGGACTCAGGAACGCATCTGTGCATCTCCCTGTCATCTTGAATTTCATATTTACTTCTGCTGATGAGATTTCGTCATGCTCGATTACGATTCATAGACTTGCGTTTCCAGATTTTATGCATCAAAATGCTCTGATTTACAGAGTCACCCTAAGCCTGACACTGGCCCCCCAAGGTGCTGTTTCTGAGCGTGGGCACTGAGGCTTGTCGCGGGGCCACCAGAGGCCTTGTTTCTGGGTATGGTGGCCTCTGGAGAGCCTCAGGAGGCAGTGCCTAAGAGAAGTCCTCCAGGCATCTCTGAAAAGAATGGAGTCAAGGTTGAGGGGGGAGAGTGCAGCCACTTGGCCGGCTGGATAGGCCAGCACTGACCCCATCCCTCACCTTCTACCTTGCCTCCTGCCCCCCCTTCACACACCTCCCATGGGGCTCTGAGACTCTTGCCCTTCCTTGCTGGCTTTGATGAAGCAAGTATTGCTTCTAACCAAAGAATATGACAAGGGCGCCAAGATGTCCCTTCAAGGATTGTATTCCATAAGACGGTTCTACGGGTTAGAAGCATGCACAGGTCCCACCCACAGCAAGGGAAGGAGATCATGCAAGGACATGAATTCCAAGAGCATGACCTTTGGGGGCCACCTCAGTGTTTGCCACACTATCCTCACAGCAATCCAGGACAATGGGAACACCACCCGCATTTTACAGGAAAGGAGACAGAGTCTTATCGATGTCAAGGAGGTTATCCAAGGTCACACAAGTAGGAAGAGACAGGTCTTGGACTTGAGCCGTGGTCTGTTTCCACAGCCTGAGCTCTTCGCCTCAGGACAATATCACAAATGGGAAACCAGATGTGAGTTTAGGCAACCCACTTGGCCCGAGTCTGGGGTTTTCACACACTATGTAGCAACCCAGCCTCCTCCAGGCCACTGAGTCTTTTGGAACAGCAAAGAGAGTCTCAGGTCCTTGGTCACTGATCTGACCTTGACAACAAACTTCTCTGGAGGACTGAAGGATACAAAAGTCTGGCAAAACCCAAAGTACCAGGGTAGGTGCTACATGGGATGCCAGTCCCTATGTCCAGCAAGTCCCCAAGCCCAGGGGACATTTTCATCCCATTCCCAGGCCGTGTCTACACCACTACCCTTCAGAATTGCCACTAATCCTCTGATCACCTGCCCGGCTCCCTGCATGAGATCTGGATTCCAGCGGAGCTCTTTCTCTGGGAGCCAAGCTTTGCCTTCACCACTTTCATGCCACGAAGGGGCCAAAGCACCCCTTAGCTGCTGAATTGGTGGCCCACTGCCTTATTTTAAGCATATACACAGATCCTGCAGGGATGGGGGGGTGCAGGTTGCTTCGTTCAAATTAGCCCCGCCTGGCCATCACCTGCGGCACTCCTCCCTGTCCTCCTCCCCCAGCACCCCCACCTCCCTGTCCTATTCCTGTGGGTCATGTCCAGCTGCAAGCACAAACCCCTGCTTCTGGTTCCTTCGTCAAAAGTTATCACCACCCTAGGCTACCCTCTCCCTCCCCACCGTGTCACTATAATTATTGTCACACCTCCCATACCACCGCCATGGCCACAGTCACCTGAACCATCACATGGACAAAATCAGTGTCCCTTGGCTGCCAACACCATCCCCTCCAGCCCCACCGTAGCCATCTTCAAGCCCCCTTCCCCACTTCCCTCATGTCACCTATAACTGCAGCCCACTCCACCCCATGCCACGGTCACCCTTCCCTGCGGCCCTTCTCACTCTACCCACTGCCATCAGTGGCATTTATCCAAAGCTGTCGGGAAGCACTTAATCAGGGCCCAGGTAGCTGCTTGGGGACCAAACCCAGAAGGGCAGAGTTCCCAACCTCAAGCAGTTCATGGGCGGATGCTCGTTTGGCACTGGCTCCAGATGACTTTGCTCACTGCCCTCACCTCTACCCCCCACCTCCAGCTCCCCCTACATCCTCAGGGTATGGAAACACTGCAGCCACCCCCCCAGCCTCTAGGCCTTTCTGGGAGGCAGCTGCTCAAACCCCAACCTCCCTCCTTCCCAACTGCTCCCCCTCTGAGTGGGAAGCATGAACCCCCAAAATCTCTCCCTCCCAACTTCTCCCCTATCAGAGTTGGAGGCTATATCCTGCCAGGCCCTCCCGATCCCGGCTGTTACTCCCACTCCAGTCTTTCCCGGAGCCCAGGGGAACTGTGCCTCTCCCACCCTGGGCAGCTGAGAGTCTGGCATTGATTACCAGCCCCATAATTACCCTGCAGGCCCTGGCAAGGATTTCAAGGCTGATTGACTTCAAATGAGAAATCCATGGGGATTCAGGGAGGGTGGGGGACCCTTTGCTGGGGGTGGGGGCCGGGGGGCGGGGAGGAAGCTGTGCTCACCTGCATGGCCTCCGTGTCTAAGCCCACAGCTCTGGCAAAGGAGCATCTGTCTGCTAGGTCAATGCCTGGAGGTCTCGCGGGGAGGCTGCCGTCTAGCCAAGCCAGGCGCCACTGCCCACAGGTGCATCTGCCTGTAGAGAGGGGCTACCCTGAGGGAACCTGGCCAGGCTTGGGGAAGGGAGGGGTGCTGCAGACAGGGCTCCAGCGAGGACCTGTGGAGGGTCTCTCCTCCCTGGGCACACAGGAGAAAGCCGAGGGTGAGGACTGCTCGAAGGAAGGAGAGGCGGCATTGTCAGGCCATTCAAGGCATTACAAGGAACTATTCCAGGGCCCAGGGACATTCAGAGTCAAGGCCCGCTGGGAAATGCCTTCTCAAATGAGACTTATAAATATGCGTTTCCTGATCCCGCACATATTTACAAGCCCACGGTCTTACAGCGGGCACCCGCGCACAGGCACCCGCACACGCACACACACTTATACGCAAGAACAGGCTCTCTCCCTTTTCCGATGTCAGGGGCTCACAGGCTCAGAGGCAAAAATAAACACAAAAAGAAGGCCATCCCACGTGTGTCCAGCCACACACACACACACACACACACACAGCTTCCCCCATCCTAACGCACAACCAGCCACATTCCACACCACCACCGGCTCCCATCCTCACACACACACACGCCCGCCCATTTTCTGACACATTCTCACATACTCAGAAGCCAAATCCCCGGGAAAAGAAGAGACATCACCTACACATTCATGTGCTCCTTGAGAAATTGTGGGAAGAGGGGAGCCACTTGTTCTCTCCTCCCTCCCCTGCCTCGCAGAGGGGTTTTCATTTAAACGTTGCCCGAGCCCAGGCTTTCAGATTACAGTCTAGACTGTATAGGTTTCCTAAAGATAAGGCTGAGAAATTGATTTCAATTACCAAAGGGGAAAGGCTGCTCTTCTCAGCCTCCCGAGCGGAGCGTTAACCCTGGAGATCCGGGAGCCGGATAACAGGGATCCTGCAGGCACTCGGAGCCCATGCACATGTGCTTGGAGCTCACACATGCACACACTCTTGTGTGCTCACTAGTGAGCACTAGTGAGCTCTAGTGAGCCTCACTAGCTGCCAGAAAACTGCAAAGAGCCCAGCCCTTCATGTCAGGAGGCCTGGCTTCTAGCTTCAGCTCTGCCGCTATTTTGCTGTGTGATCTTAGACACCTGTCCTTCTCCCAGCATTCCTGCTCCCGAGGGCTCAAGAGGCCCAAGCTCTCTCCTGGTGTGCACCCATCTCTGCTGAGGTCTCGGTCAGCACTCCGGGAGACCTAGGCAGACACTCAGATGCCTCAGAAGCAGTCTCTTCTCCCTTGCCTCTGGTCGGCGTGGAGCGCCCTGCACACGGGGATTGGCGTTCATCAGACTAAGCATCATCAGCTGCTATGACAGGCGGGCTCTGACATCTCACTAGCTGCAAGGATTTTTCCTTCTGCACACAGAATCCTATCTGCGTGTGTTCATTTGCTAATTCTGCCATAGCGAATGACCACAAAATTAGCAACTTATTAAAAATACCATTTATGATCTCATAATGGGTGAGATGTCCAAGTGGAGGTTTGCGGACTTCTCTACTCAGGGTATCACAAGACCAAATGCAAGGTCAAGGTGTGGCCAGGAGGGCTTTTCATTAGAAAGCTCGGAGAAGAATTGCTTCCAAGTTCATTTGGGTTGTTGGCATATCATAGGACTGAGGTCCCCATTTCCTCACTGTTTGTTGGCCAGGAGTCATTTACAGCTTTTAGACGTTGCCCGAATTCCCTAGTTCATGGTCTCTTCCATCTTCAAAGCCAGCAATGGCACACCAAGTCCTTCTTACCCTACAAATCTCTGATTTCCCTTCCCCATGTCTCTCTGCCTTCTTCTGCTGCTTTCAGGGACTAGTGTGACTACAGTGGGTTTCTTCAAATAACCCAGGATAATCTCCCTAAGGCCATCTGATCAGAATTATGCCTGCAAAGTCCTTTTTGCCATGTAATGAATATCTATTTATTCACAGACATAACACCATAGACAAAGGGCATAGGGACTAAAATTCTGCCTACCCCAATGTATCAAGTGACTCTCCTCCAGGGGCAACTCAGGGACCCAGGTTCCTGTCAGGCAACACTGCCATCCTCAAGCTGTGGTTCCCATTGTTGCCACAGGAGGGAAAAAGGGTGGGGGAGGGACAGGATAATTTCATGGGGTGTTCTCAAGTGCCATCCTGGAAAAACTCCCTCAGTTCTGCCCCCCCATCTCAGTAGCTAGAACCAATCACATGGCCCCAACCTAAACACAAGGAAGGCTGGGGAACACAGGAGTCATGGCACATGGTAGAACACAATCGGTCTCTGTTGTGGGGCCTGGGAGCTAAGGACTCCACAGGCAGGAGATTGGGAGGAAGAGAATAGCCCGCCATGTTGGTTCTTTATGAGAAGGAGCAGCTGGAAACTGTATCTAAGAAGCTCAGCCTGAGGTTCTTCTTTCCAGAGCCTCCCAGCAGGCGCTCTAGCCATCACCCAGCCTGATAAGCTAAGTGAAATCCCCAAGGATCTCCTTTAAAAAAACAGGAAACTGAGTCATGGGTAGGAACATGCAACAATCAGCAACATATCAATGGGCAGAAATTGAGGCAGATCAGAGCAAATGGTTTGGGTTAGAAATTGGCAACAAAATTCAGAAATGTACAACCTGTCTGGGGGAGGGCCGGCTGGATGATTTGAGAATAGAACACACACACACACACACACACACACACACACACACACCCGCTGCCCCGTTGGCTCTGAAGTTCTGGGGCAGCCACGATGTGGCAACATGACGGAGAAATCCAATCACAGGGAGAAGACACAGGTGGTGGTTACATTTGCAAATGGAAACTGAAATCAATCATAGAGGAAAGTTACTCTAACAAGCAGGAGACTTGCAGACAGCACTCAGGCCAGAAGATGTTCTTGTTGCTGCCTAAATCAACTGAATATTTTAAAATCCTTTCCACAGCTATAGAAGATCTTCTAAGGCAAATCAGCAATCGTTGCTTTGGGAGACTCGGCACAAACACAGCTAGACATGGGAATAAAAACCACAGGAATAAAAGCACGGAAATGGTACACTCTGGGCAGAGGAAGCAAATATAGCCCATACTTAAAGGAAGAGTCTGAGCTTCTGTACTTCCCAGCCCTGATCCCCTCTCTCTGCTCCATGAAAGTCAAGGCTAAGAGAAGAGTCTGGATTCAAGTGTTTATTTTGAAAAGCATCCCAGGGAGTAGGAGTGGGGGCTGGGGCTGGAGAGAAGGATGGAAATCCAATACAAGGGTACACAATCAGATCAGCCACTGCTGTGGGCAACTGGGGCTTACCCTGCTCAGACCTTTGGAGGAAAGGAGCTATATAGAGCACATCGAAAATGGAAGGGGACAATATTCATCCACCTGCTCCTAAACCCTGCTGCTCAGGGCTCGCCTCCAAGGGTGGGTGTTATCTCACGCTGATTCTAGGCTACCAAATTGGCTCTGGGTGGGGTGGGGGACGGAGGCCCTCATGTGTAGACTCCAAGCAAGGCCCAGACCATGCCCGATACAAGATGGCCCCCGGGCTGAAACAGGCAGAGCGCAGCAAGTCCCCTGGCCAGCTTATCAGGAAGCAAGCAGACCATGTCAGATGAGAGTCAGGAGTGACCATCTCAAGGGAGAAACCCAGACGCAGGAGACCCAAGGAGGGAAGGCTGAGCCAGCCCCCAGGATGGAAACTAAGCTCACGGGGAGAGGGGTTGATTCCAGCAGCAACTGCACCGAAGTCACACCTGGGGGTGACCCACAGGGGACCACAACTCTGTACATCCTCGAATTAACTTAGAAACTGGACATGGCTCATCCCCTAGGGTGGGGTCCACTCTCTACACCCCTTCCTATCACCTCAGTTAACATACAGTGAATTATTAAGTCATCTCAGAACACTTGGCTCCCAGTGAGAGGCCGGCACTAGTCCCTCCGTGGCCGGTTACCATGGGGAGGTGAGGAAACAGGGCCCGCCCTGCAGGCATAGTCAGCTGGCTCACCCAAGTGGCCATCCCTGCCCTGAATCCCCCGAGCAGGCAGGAAGAGACAAAGTCCAGACATCCTCAGGCCTCCCCAGGCAGGGCAGAACAGGACTGCCATCTGGGTCTGTTCAGGCTGCTGTCGAGGAAGACCCTGCACTGGCTACCTTGTAAACAACAGACACCTGGGGTGCCTGGCTTACTCCGATGGTGAACCCTCGGACTCTTGGTGTCAGCACAGGTCATGATGTCAGGAGCATGAGATCTAGCCCCATGTGAGGCTCCCTGGAGTCTGCACGAGATTCTCTCTCTCTCTCTCCCTCTGCCCCCCAACCTCTGCTCTCTCTTGTTGGCTCGCTCTCTCTAAAATAAATAAATAAATATTTTACAAATTTTAAAAAATTTATAAAAAATAAAAATACAGACATTGATTTCTCACAAATTCTAGAAGCTACAAAGTCCAAGATAAAGCCACCAGTAGCTTCAGTGCCTAGTGAGGGCCACTTCCTGGTTTCCAGGCAGCCATCTTCTCCCTGGGTCCTCACATGGCATATGAGGCATGAGAGTTCTCTGGAGTCTGTTTTATAAAGGTATCCTCATTACCTCATCACTTCCCAAAGGCCCTACCTCCCACCTCCAAAGGCCATCACACCGGGGATTAGATTCCAACAGAGGAATCCAGGGGGAAACCCAACCAGTCCATCTATGACAATGGCTTTGTTGGGGTTCCTCGGTAGAGAGCAACTCTCAACTGTCCAGGCCCAGGGTCCTCTGAGAATGGCTCTCACCCTGACTGCCCTCCCACTGTGGCTAGGCAGGGCTACCACGAGGGTCACAGAATGTCAAAGGTGCCCCCCCACCCTGTCTTGGAGCTATGTATACAATGAAGGTGTGAAAGGAGTCACGTACAGAGAAGCCAGTGACGAGGGCCATCTCTAGGCCAGGAGGCCATAGGGGTTGCGAAAGTCAACCATTTGATATCAGCCAGGACAGGAGCAAGGGGCCAAGGGAGGAAGAAGATGTCCAGGTGTCAACAGCCAAGATCACAGAAGACAGAGGCACAGAAGAACCTCAAGGGGAAAATTCTGAATGCCCCAGAAAATTCTGGTGACAGGTTTTCCAAGTATGTGGATGCTGTCACATGTGGGCCCTCACCTTCCTAGCCGCACTAAAGGACTGTTTTTTGGGCACTGCCCAGGGGAAACATAGAAGGGAAAATATAAATTATGGAGCCCAGTCTCTTCCCCCCAAGCACGTGAGGAGCTCCCTTCTATCAACATTATGGACAGAGAGAGAGAGAGCCCAGAAGGCTTTCCTTACCTGAAGGAATACACTTTAATGCCAGAAATTCAGGCCCAAGGAGACAGTCTTGCCACTCACCACCCACCGCCCTGCTCATGGTCATGGCCAGACCTGCATGGGACAGGGGTGGGTGGACAGTACAGAGTGGGACATTTCCATGAGGGGCAAGTTCTAGCTCAGGCGCAGACAGCAGGGGGCCCTTTTAGAGTCTTTCTCATCTTCACCACCTCCTCCTCTGTTTCCCTGAGGAGACCAGCCTCCATGGACTGTGCCCACTGCCCTGGGAGGGGAGGTGGAGGGGGGTAGGTGAAGGGCGAGCAGGGAGCCAGGGAGGACACGGTGTTCCCTTTCCGCTCCTCGGCGCCTTAATTAAGTGCTTTCATTTCCCTCCTTCCTCTCCACGCAGGCCAGGCTGAGATAAGGCATTGATCCCCCTCCCAGAGGAGGAAGAAGCCGGCAGGAAGCCTACAGTTCTCTCTTTGTGGGACAAGATGGATGGCTTATTAGGCAGCCCCTTAATTGTGTGGTTTGTAACTTGGGGAAGTTCAAAGAGAAAAGAAAAGTCTGAACTGAGGGCTGCCTAGAGGTACATTTCTCCCCTCAAGGAGGGTTCTGCTCAATATTCCTGACAGGAGAGCCCAGTCCAGATCAGCCCAGCCCAGCCCAGCCCCACCAAGGGCAGAGCTAGGACCCAGGAATGTTCTGGATGAAAAAGGCCTGAAGATCATCCTAAGTAGCCAGAATGATGCTCCATGTTGCTCAGCACAGCCAAAGACAAGGCCCTGAGCTGGGAGTCCAGAGACCAGGGACTAGGAACCAGATCTGCCACTGGCTTGCTGAATGACCTTGATCAAATCTTTGCCTCTCTGGGCCTCAGTTTCCCTTTTTATCAAATGAGTGGGTTGACAAGCATCCACGATGTTTGAGCTACATGTTAGGAGTATGTGGTGTGGAGGGGTAAAAGGAGAAGCCAGAGCCCCAACTTCTTCTTCAAGGCCCATTTAGCTCTTCTTCGTCTGTGGGAATTTCGTGTAAGCTCTGTGACATAAGACACATTATTTAACCTCCTTGTCTCAATTGCTTCAGCTGCAAAATGGGCTAGTAATAGAATCACAGGATAGTCAGGCCCCAGTAGGATTCCTAGCACATAATAAGAAGTCCATTATTTTCACTTCTTTTTATTTTTTTTTAAGATTTTATTTATTTATTTGACAGACAGAGATCACAA
Organism: Mustela nigripes; assembly: GCF_022355385.1. NCBI lineage: Eukaryota > Metazoa > Chordata > Mammalia > Carnivora > Mustelidae > Mustela > Mustela nigripes. The sequence continues at coordinate 27,681,545 of NC_081570.1, read as the reverse complement.
GTAGGCAGAGAGGCAGGCAGAGAGAGAGAGGAGGAAGCAGGCTCCCTGCAGAGCAGAGAGCCCGATTCGGGGCTCGATCCCAGGACCCCTGAGATCATGACCTAAGCCAAAGGCAGAGGCTTAACCCACTGAGCCACTCAGGCCCCCCTATTTTCACTTCTTTTTTTAAAAAATGATTCTTACTTAAAAAAATAAAAAAAGATCAGATTTAATCTCACAAAATGCCTAGGTCAGGTGATTCTCCCTATGTTCGAGGTGAGGAGACTTCGCTTAGAGCAATTAGTTGTCTTGGCAATAGACAAACAGCTGCCCCCAACAGCCCAGGGCTAAGACAAGTCCAGAGGGGAGGGTGACAGACATTCTATCACAGACTGACTCCCGCCACCCACCAAGAGGAAACACTGACCATCCCAGTGAGGGAGAAGGCACTTCCCAGAAGTGGATTTCCACCCACTCAGAAGCTTGGTATCTTCCTGATCATTTCTTATGAAACACACAGCAGGTGCCCTGTTCATTCTTAGTCAGTGCCCACGCACACACTGGGTGGAAAGGTAACAAAGCAGCATACCAGACCTCTGGGAGGTTTCAAAAAACTTGAGTTCAAAACTCCAAATTTCCTTCCCCAAACGCAGGTGTTGAAAATCAAGACAGGGGCGCTTGGGTGGCTCAGTGCATTGGGCATCTGCCTTCGGCTCGGGTCATGATCTCAGGGTCCTGGGATCCAGCCCCCCATCAGGCTCCCTGCTCAGCGGGGAACCTGCTTCCTCCTCTCTCTCTGCCTGCCTCTCTGCCTACTTTGTGACCTCTCTCTCTCTCTGTTAAATAAATAAAATAAAATCTTTTTAAAAAAAGAAAATAAAGAAAATCAAGACAATGGCATTTACTGCAAAGATTTTCAAACCGGGTGACGTAGAACCCTGGGGTTCCTCAAAGGGGATTTAAGGGCCAACCAGGGTGTAGGATATCCTTAAACCGGTCTCCTGCTCCCGCTCCTTTCCTCACTGACCACACGTCCACCAAAACGTCTCCACCTGATCTGTTCTATGTTTGAGATTTCCATAAGAGAGTCCACTTTCTAAAAGATTCTGAAGGATTCTATATGTGTATGAAGGATTGGGCAATCGACTTTGTTTCCCAGGAGTTTTCCGCCTGTGGTTGCTGGTCTGGCTTGACTCCCTGGGCTGCTGTGTGTGGCAGGGACCGAGGCCAAGTGGGAGGGAAGCCGTGAGGCTTTCTGAAGTTACCAGAAGACTAATAAAGCCTTGGGGTTGTTTTCTTCCTCATATCACTCTGGCAATATTGATACTGGCTTGCCAAACAGAAAAACAATTCTTCTGTCCTTCTGGCAGGAGGAGGACAAGGAAAATGAGCCTGCTCATTAGCAGGCCGGCCGAGCTCTCTCCACCCCAACCCACCCCCTCAGCTCCCCTGTTCTCCAGGACCGCTTGGAGACCCGGACAAAAACACAGAGGAGAGATATTTATCTGTTTGTATTTAATTTGAGGCTGAAGTTCCCAGTTCTTGACAATGCAGAGCCGCATTCCAACATGTAGTACCCGGACGGGCTAGGGAGGGAGTGATTATTGCCTGTGAGGGACAGTAATTATAAATCAAGGGCTTCTTGGGAATATCTGGGTCCCTTCCCTGTTTCCTTGGTGATTAAAGCAGCACAAATAAGTCAGGGCAGGTAACTGATCTAAAGGGGCACTGGTGAGGACTGGCACTTCCTAGACCTCCAGAAAAATCTATCTCCATCAGTAACAGAATACAGAAGCTTCCCTTTATCAAGTGCCTGCTACAGGCTAAACCCTGAGCTCAGGACATTAGAGACTTGATCTCAGTAAATCCCTCCCACAGCCCTCAGGCGGAACAGGGATGATGAGAGCTACAGTTCACCGCCGTGGAAACTGAGGCTCAAAGGTTAGTAATTTGCTCGAAGTCATAAACCTTGAGCCGGGTTCTAACCAGATCTCATTCCAAGTATCACAGCCTATGCTCTTAACCATTCCCCTGGTGTCTCCCAAGGTCCGGGGTCCACAGTAGGTGACGAGGATGAGGACGATAGTGAGTACTTACTGTGTGCCAGGCCCATGGCACTGTTTCTGGTTATCTCATTTACTCGGCGATCTATGACATACCGCTACTATCACGAAATGGACAAAATGGAATCACGAATAAGTCAACGACACAAGGCCACACACCTATTTGGCATGGAACTGGGATTCACAATTCCCTAGTTTGTCCGGATTGACTCTCTCTTGTGAGTCTGCTGGCCAGCGGGTGGGGAAGGGCCAAGCCAGGGCCCGTGGGCAGCTTGCCTGTGATGGGCCCTGAGTTGCCCATGGCCGACCCTCTAGGGAGAGGCAGGAGGCAGAACCGTCCTCTTCCACATAGAACAGGGGCTTAAAAACCAGGTTTTCACACAGGCAACCAAGATACAACAGATATGACCTGCCTTAGAACGAGGGGCCCAAGACTCAAGTCTGGGGGTCTAACTCCTGCCCAAAATCTATCTGGGCAAAAGCAGTAGCAGAAAGAAACAGCTGTTCAGGGGGTAGCACGTACGTCCAGTCCAGAACTCGTCGGGCCAAAGGCTGTTCGCATGTTAATTGCAGATGCAAGGGAGAGAAAAGAGCTCAGCCGACCAAGTCCTTCCAGAAGAGCAGAGACTCAACAGCAGTTCTGTATGGAGTGGCCCTGTAGATACCCAGGAGCTGAGGGCAAGCAGAGGACATGGTCACCAGTCAGCCTCCAAGGGCGGCAGGACCAGAGCAAGGAAGGAATTTCCCTGCCGCACCCACTCCTTCCCCATTCTTCCCCAGCTCTGGAGGGGTCACGAACGGCAGCCTTGTCACTCCCGTCGCCTATGGCCTGTCAACTGCTCTGGATTGGGGAAGGGAAAGATTTGACATTAAATCAAATTTGAAGTGGGGATTATTATCTGGGACTCTACTTTCTAATTTTGGAATTGAAACCCGTTTAATGCCCGAAAATGACTTTTTAAAAAAAGGACTTGTAACCTAAAAGGGAGCCAGTAAGCTGTGAGGATAAAATTCAAAAGGACAACGAGAGACACAAATAAAGCTGTATTTTGCTTACCTCCCATAAATTGCAATTTGCAATTTTTCAATGCATCGGTTAGATACCTGGCTGATGTAGGATTCTGTGGGATGGTATAGAGGAAGAAATCCTAAATTCCAGCCCAGAGCAAAGGTCAGGAAAGGATTCATCTTCTAATGGAACCATGCAGAGGAGCCAGACTCTCTGGGCCAGGTCCTGAGCCTGCGTGTGTGAGGAGGAAAAGGTGAACGAATGTACCCTTTTACTCACCCCCACAGTAGGACTGTCAGAGGACCCAAGAAAGTCACGCAGCCCTTAGGACCTGGTTCTTTCCTTGAGAACACTTGTCCCTCACTTGCCAGGAGGCTAGGATAAAAGAACCTTGGAGCGTACTTACATAAAGCCTAAACTGAACCTCATTCTGCAGGCAGTAGAAAATCATGGAAAGTGTTTAAGCAAGAAAGTCGGCTGGGACTTCAGGCCTCTGAGACCCCAGGGGTCCAGAGAGCTGGAGAGGGGGCTTTGGTGTCTCAGGAAAATGCTTCTGACTGCTTCTGGGTCTCGCTTGCCCACCCACCCTGGGGGTGGGCTCTAGCTTAGGAGTTTTGTAACTTCCCACAGCCCAGCTAGAGGTCGGATCTGGACCCAGGAGCAGGAGATAAAGCCTCCCTGGACCTAATTCCCGATGCAGCTGCCCTTGCAATCTCCAACCCCCAAGACGTCCCCAGTCCAGAGCAGGAAAACCACAGCCCAGACCTGAGCATCTCCTCCCCAGATATCCGAGACACCAGCTCTCCGGGCAGGCAGGGGTGAACCAGGAGGGGTAAAGGTGGCCGTCTCCCAGATCCGGTGATCCTTGAGGCTCCAAAGAGAGAAAGGTGAGCCTGGCCTGTCCCCCAAAGGCCTGTCATTCATGAAGGGAAGCAGGCAGTGTTCTTTGCAGCCACAGGCTCCAGCAACCCTTGATCCCTATCCCAGCTCCAGGGTGGATTCTACTCCTAAGGTAGCTCTAGCCCCTGCTCAGAACCAGGTTCCGAAGCCAGGCTGCCCAGGTACAAATCCCCGATCTACCATTTAAGAGCTGTGTGCCCTTATGCAAATGACTTAGCCTCTCCACAGAGGTCATGTTGCTCATCTGTCAACTAGGCGTGCTAACAGAACCTACCAGATAGGTCAGGCTGAGGCTGAGACCATTGCTGGAACAAGAGCTGGGGAGTATATTCTTTGCTCTCTGTCAAGTTTGCCCCACTGCTGGTTGCCTCCAGCCCTCGCCCACTTTCCTGGCTTCCCGTCTCAGAGGGCTAATATAGTGTGCTCACCTTCTCTCTCTCTCTCTCTCTCTCTCTAGGGTGGATTGGTTTGAATACTATCTGTAATCTCCCGAAAGGCTCCGGAGGGACCCATTGGCTCCTTCTAAGGAGCATTAACTCAAATGGTAACCAGCTCCCAGCGCCTGCCAGGAGGCCATGTCCTGGGGGAGCCCTCCTGCCTGCCATGAAGGAGTTAGCAGGCTAGTTTGGCAGCTCGGGAGTGGGGACCGCAAGACAGCTGTCCCCAGGCCAGCCCTACGCATCCTCTGGAGCCTGCTGCCCCCAGAGAGGAGTCCCTAGGAGCTACCTCACGGGGCCCCTCATGTCCCAGGCAGCAGGGAGAGTCTTACTGAGAAGTCCGGTCAAGGAGGAGCACGAAAGCCAGAAAGATCCCTCAAGGGGACCAGCAGGTCACGGGAAGGAACACGGAGGGGCCCGACCACCAGTCCCGCCAGCACTAACTCAAAAGTCCTCACGCTCAGCTGCGGACATTTTGTCCACAGAACCCACTTCCTGGGTGCTGGAATTGGAACTGGGCCCCAGGAGAGAGAAGGGGAGAGGCCAGGAGAGGGAAAGAGAAGGGAGGTTTCTGCGGTGCCTTTCCTCAGACTGGGGCAAGCTAAGAACAGAACGGAGTCTCCTGGGCAGACTGGAGCTCCCTGAAAACAAAGCTGTGTCTCCCCCCTCAGTCTGGGTTCCCTAGTCTCTTCTAAGCAGAGCCTCTGGTGGGCTTTAACGGGTAGGCCCACCCCCATCCCTGTCTCCAGAGTACTGACCCAAACACACCCCAGAGGCTTCAGCGCCCCACCCTGCCCCCACTCTCAACTTGAATTGCCAATCAAGTTCACTAGGAAGAAACCGAGGCTGATAGGGGTGAACTACCTCAGCCTCCCATCCTATCCCATTCTGCTCCCTGAAGGAAACAGTGTCTGTGGTTACTCGAACTCCTCTGGGCTCAGCTTCTCCTACCCCCTGGGGTCAGCTCTTCTAAAGTCCCCTGCTCCTCTCTCCACTCCCCTGCCATCTGCACTGAACCATGGGCAAGCCTCCTGCTCCTGGGCTCCTGCTCCGGGTGAGGAGCCCACCTGCTCCTCTGGCTATCAGCCCCTCCTCCTTTCTATAGAAATGCAACTCACACACACTGTTGGAGGGTTCCTGATGGGGAGGTGGCTGGACGGGGTATCTAGCTATGGGTCATTCATTCAAAACCACTTACTGAGTGCCTCTTATGTGACAGGCAGACCTGGGGCCTGGGATTTGGTGGTGAGCAAGGCAAGAGCAGCCTCTGCCAGGGAGGGACCCAGTCTAGCTGCAGGTCCGCTGTCCACCTCCCTGGGCCAGTCACAGGTTCAGGGAATCAGAGCAGCACAGTCTCCCTTGACAGCGCCTCCCTCACCAAGACCAGCAGTCACAGGATAAAACAGCAAACATCCCGGGGTCCTTACCAGGGCCAGTCCCATTCAAATCTTCCCATCACCCCTCTGAGTTCATACCTCATTCCTATCACTCCTATGTTACTGAGACACAGAAAGTTCTGATATGAATGAATGAACAAAGAAACAAAGGAATAATTGTTTCTGGGGTCAGCAGCTGGCCCCATGGCAATCACCCTGTTTGACAGATTATCTCCCCAACTCCCAGCAGCCCCCATGGCCAGAATGCAGAAACCCAGCCTATGGTCCTGGAAGATCTAGAAAATGCAGATGCGTACGCCAAGCCGGGGCCTCTGCGGGATTGGACGGTGGAGATGGAAGACAATGTGATCGAATCCATGCCCTGAAAGTCAGTGTAGCAGAGAAGCCTTGAAAGCCAGGCGCCTGAGCCTCTCTTGTTTGGGCGGGGTGGGAGGGAGGGAGGAGCAGGAGTGGGCGTGGCCCACACGCAGATACCCCTGTTATACACTGGCCTGTCTCCAGACTCCCTGCCAGGCCTGCCAGCCGCTCACCCAGATCCCAGCAGTGCCAGGTCACAGGTGGAACCCAGAGACCCCCCACTCCCATCAATCCCCCACTGTGTCCAGAGCACCTACCTCTTACTCTGGACCTCCGTGGGGTCCTGCTGGGCTAAGAAGGGCCTGAGCCTCGGGGAGGAGAGAAAATAGAAAACTGTCGATGATTCCCTGCCCCGCCCCCTCCCGATGTGCACAGATGCAAGTTGCCACTCAAAAAGCAATCTCTCCAAACGTTTAAAAACTGCCTACAATTTATATCTTGTGCTTGACAGAGCATCTCCAAAGTCATTTCCTGGCGCACAGAAGTACAGACTCCCGAGCCAGGAGCCGCTCCACCCCCAGCCTAGGTCACTAGGTTGGGTACCCCCCACGGGAGAGGGAGAGATGAACAAGCAATCCCCTTCTCCCCCCTTTCCACCTTGGAGGGAATCCGAGGGAGCTCCCGGGAGGCCAACAGCTCTGTCTCCGGAAGCTTCAGAGACATTGACCAAAAAAGGGTCACCTTCTTTGATTCCTCAACAGACACACTTCCGAAGAAGCCCTCCCTCCTCGTGGAAAATAGGGGATTCTAACGTGCTGTGTCCGTGCTCAAAGACAGGGAGCATGAGGACCCGGGGACTCAGAGCAGGGACTGCCAGCCTTCCCTGGCTGACCTGAAACAGGGAAAGGGATTCCACACGGAGGGCACAGCCTGGGCAAATGCAGAGAGGAGTGAAAGAATCAGAGGTACGGTGTCCGGGAGGGGCCGCAGGAAGTGAGGCGGGGGATGGGCTGGGGTTAGAGAGGCTCTAGAAGCTAGCTGTGCCACTCGACTATATCCACAGGCCCCTCAAACAGGAAGGGACGCTGATGGAGGGACAAAGAGAGGCAACCAGGAGAGGAGAGAAGCACTCTGAGAAGGGGTAGGGTCGCCATGGAGACCTGGAAACTATGACCCTCCCCTCCCCACTCTCCTCCCTCACCCAGAGTCCAGGGTCTGCGTTCCGACCTCAACATCTTCCACCCCGCTGTCTCAGGCCACCCCACTAGCCACATTTGGGGTTTGGGCTGTTTTTGCAACCTGGAGCACTCTTCCTTCAGATCCCGGATGGCTGGCTCCTTCTCCCAGTGCAGGTCACCGTTCGTTGTCACCTCCTCTGGGAGGCTTCCTCTGACCTCAATATCCGGCAATGCCTCCCTCAGCCCCATCAGCCTTTTTCATTGTCTACAGAGCACTTGCCACCCGAAATTAGCTTATTATGGTTTTACATCATTATTCCTCGTCATCTGCTCAGAATGTTAAACTCCATGGGAGCAGACGCCTTCTCTGCCTTGTTCACAGAGACAGCCCCAAGCACCTGGAAAGGCGCCTGGCACATAGTAGGCACTCAGGAAATATCTGCGGGACGAATGAACAAGACCTGCCTCCCAGCACCTGAGATCCGGACTCCCGGCTCAGAGCGGGGCTCCCCCGCCTGCACACTGCAGCCCGGCTGCTGTCGGGGTAGGTCCCTTCTGCAATTAATCATGTTCTGTCAGCGATACCCTTTGTGTTGTCATTGGAGGCTGCATCTCATTCATCTCTGTCTCGCCCCAGGGCCCGGCGCATAGTAGGTGCTCAATCAGGGGTTCCCTGTCATTAACCCTCACCACCTCCCTGCACTGAGGGATATAAACTCAGCCGCAGAAACTCCTGAGGGCAAAAGCAGCAGGGCTGAGCAGACCTCTCCCCCCAACCCTCACCCGTGCAGGTCCCTCTGGGCAGAGGGAGGAGCAGAGAGGAGGAGAGGCTGTGCGGAGGGGCTCAAAGGGAGGACTTTCAGCAAGGACCTTGCTCTCCCGTTCTTGGGGAACACTCCTTTGCGGGCAGGAGGGCAGCTGGTGCAGCCTGAAAGACACAGGTATTGGTATCAAAGAAACTGGATTCTAGCTCAGCAAGTAGCTTTACCACTTGGGGGCTGGGTGACCCTGGGCACTCCAGACCCTCGAGTCCCTCATCAGGAAAAGCCCATTGAGCAGATCCCATATTATAGTGAACGGAAAGCTCCCAGCACACCGTGGCATCTGGGGGTGGCGGGGATTGCCAATAAAAGCCACTGAAATAACTAACACACACTAAACAGCCTACTTGGTGTCCCACGCCCTCTCCCCAACAGCTCTGATCCACATTCTAGTATTTATACCATTTGGCGGGTGAGGATGGGGCATCCAGAGAGGTTAAGTAACTTGCCCAAAGCCACAGAGCTAGCAAGCGGAAGAGCCAGGATTCAAAGCCAGGAGGTCTGGCTTCAAGGTCCAGCCTCTGAAGTTTCCTATTCTCATTGCTAGAACAAGGCACAACTCAAGCAAAGCACAGCCTTACTGCTCCAAGCCTCAGTCTCCCAGTCCATGAAATGGGGGTAAATAACACTGCCTTCCCACAGGGCTATTACGAGGACTCAGTAATGGATTAGAAGGTTTCCAGCATACAGTGGGCACTTAATAGAGGCCGGCAGCCTTCCCTTCTGGTGCCCTAAGGGCCAGCAGCCCACTCGGAGCAGGGAGAGCAGGAAGGCACGTGGAGAACAGAGGCAGCTGATGAAACAAGTGTCGGCTGCTCATTTGGTAAATGGGATTTGGTTAGAAAGATGAACGCTGCCACTTCTGGCTAATGTGTCATGTAAATTCTAATGATAATACAGCTCCTGCGCCCGCGCCCACCCCGTGCCGCCGCCTCTGCCGCCGCTGCTCAATTATCTCCCGGGGCTCCTGGCAGAATCCATGCTTCACTGGGATCCGCGCCCCAGCCTGCCTTCCCCAGCCGCAAATAATGAAAACCCGCCTCGTCCGCGAGATTGCTCACTTACATTTTCTATTAATTTTTTCCTTTCAGAGGAAAAATGAGAGGAGCTGGGGAAGGAGGAGGTGAGGCGGGGGGCGGGGGCGAACTGCAGCCTTTGCAGGCCTGGTCAGTTCCATCCCAGTTGGCGGGGGACGGGGGGTGGCAGACACACAGACAGTCTGGGGAGGGGTGGTCAGGGTTGGGAAGATGCCAACCTCACCAACCTGTCCTCCGTCACTGAATCCCCGAGACAGAGGAAGCTCCCCGGGGGGAGTGAAGCCCAGAGGTCAGAACCAGAGCCCTTGGTGAGGGAAGGAGCACTGGACAAGGAGTCAGGGGCAGGGGTCCCAATCTTCTATTCACTTTGAACAAGTCTTCACCTCTCTGGAAGCAGTTCCTTCATCTGTGAAAGGCAGGGCACGCTGGTTGGCTGGTGTCCAAGGCCCCCAGAGACAGACTTCAGGTCCTTGCCCACAGGAAGGGGTGCTGTGATGGGTGGTGAGTTCCCTGTCAAAGAAGGTATTCAAGCTGGGACAAGGTGTGCAGATAGAGGCAAGATTCTGAGTCCACCCCCAGATACTTCTGCAGAATCTGACAGTTGGGCCAGGATGGAGAGGAGGGGAGGGCAGGGAGAGTCATCTCCCTTCTAGAGAAAGGAAATGAAAGTCTTGGGGAGGGAGAGGTCCCACCCAGAGGACTGAGCCTGTGTGCGGCCAGTAGGAGGCCGCAGTCAGTGTCTTCCGTGTACTAGAAATGTGGACTTAGCCTCCAACCTGGCCACAGTCTTTGCTCTCAGTGAGCTGTTCATAGTGTAGTGGGGTGGAGGGGAACCTACGAACAGCCCATTGCTCTTGAAAGGGGGACCCAGAGGAGAGAAAAAAACACAGGGGGTCCTAGCAGCAAGAAAAAGACACACACACACCTCCACCACCCCACACAGGAAGGCCTCATGAAGGAGGTGGCTTTTAACCCGGGGAGCTCCAGAAGGAGCAAAGGTGGCTCGGGGATTCAGTAACATGTAAGAAAGCATCAGTATACAGTGGCACTCAATAACTCTTGTGGCCCCACCACCTCTCCCACCAAGGGTGGCCAGCTTCATGAATCCACGAAGCAGACTCGACCCCGCTTGGCTAGGGCAGGGAGGGTCCCGGCTGCCGCCTGCGCCATCTGTCCTGGACCCTGGCCCCTGCATGCAGCTCCAGCCCGTCTGGGAGAAAGCCAGCCCCACCTCACCACCCTATGACATGGCCAGCATACCTCTTATCCCCCACCCTGTGGCAGACCCCTCCTGGTGAAGCCGCTGGCCACCAGTCTCCTGACAGAGTGGCCTTCTCCTCCAGCAGACCCTCTCCCAGAGTTGGTGCCGCCTCCCCCTGGGCCACTCCTAGGCGGGGAGATCTGTGCAGAAGTCTGGGGCCCAGCATGGGCCAGACACCCAGCAGGACCTCCGTACACCCTTGCGGAGCAGTTGGGTAACAGAACTGTAGTTATGTGCAAAAAACACAAACCCCATTTTTGTTTAAAAAAGCAAAAAAAAAAATCAAAAAGGAATTCTAAAACTTTATGGTTTTATCTGTATGTATATGGGGAAAGGTCAGTACAAGAGATGCCACATGGCTGATTGAGGTCACCCCTGGAGAGTGGGCCAGGAGGAGGGAAGAATATTCACTCTGTACACTAGAAACTTCTGTATTTTGTTTTTTTAGAGTGAGGAGGTATTATTTTTGTAACATTAACAACAACTTTTAAAGTGCAAGAAACGTTTAAGGTTTATAGACTAATTAAAAGATAAATCTGTATCAGAGAAGATTCCCTTGTCCTCCATCCCCCCCCCCCATCCGATAACTGTGCTAGCCAGGAAGTCCTTCCAAACATCAAACCTAAATCTCTCAAGACGTAAAGCTCGCTTTGGGCTATCTCTAGGTGAGGCAAGGAGAAACTGGCAGAATTCTCGGCCCAGCCAGAGCCTGCAACCCTGGGAGCTGCGCCCAACCCCTATGAAAGTGAAGAGAGGGAGGGGGACAGGTTTGCCTGGCCCCACTCCGGGGAGAGCTACCCACCTCCAAGAAGGGATTTTCCTGGCAGAAACTGCAGCCCCTTCAGCTCCCAGGACGCGTGGGATGCCTTCAGGCCCAACATATGTGGGATCTTCTAAAACAGGGACAGGAAAGGAGGAAAAATAAAGTCTGTTCCCCCTGGTCTGTTGTCTCAACAGGCAGAGGCCTCCAGAAACACTTCCCACAGAGGCAGTGGGGGCCAAGTTTCAGAGACAGAGCCCCAGTGTACAGATGGGCAAACTGAGACCCAGGGATGAGAAAGGATCCAATGGGCATCGCCCAGTACTGTCGGTTAGAGAAAAAACCAGGACTGGAACTTAAAACCTCTGGATTGGAGCATGAGTAGAAGGAACCCCTGGGCCTCAAAGGGGATGAGGGTAGGGAAAGGAGAGGTGGGGAGGCTGGGACTGGGTTATGGAGGGGAGGAGAAGCGCTGTCCCAGGTTAGCGCTCTAGGGGGTCCCTGCTGGGGACACAGCAGAGCTCCTGGGCCCCCTGGCATGGGCAGTTGGGAAGAGCAGATAGGTGACAGGTGCTTTCACTACTTCTTTCCTCTTTTCCCCGCCTTCACAGCAGGTGGTAGAATTGCACTTCTTAAAGTTGGAAGTGAAGCTACTAGTTCTGGCCACTTCTGTTAGAGGAGTGGCCACTCCTGGGTCAGAGCATTTAAGTGCCACCAGCCTGGCCCATGCTGACTGATACACAAAATGAGCCTTGGGACCAGATGGCCAAGGTTCAAATCCCACCAATCCACTGACTCCCTGGATGGCCTTGGGCAAGTCCTTTTCCCTCTGGTTCTCTGTATCCCCTTTTGATAAAAAAAAAAATAGAGTGTCCTGGGCATGAGCTTCCTTCCAGCTCCCAGAGTTCAAGGACTCTCTACCTTGTCTCAGAAATCTCCCCACCCCTGGCCAAGATCACACAGGGTCCTGAACTTCCCAGGAGACAGTATGTCTTTGGGAATCCCAAGAGGGAAGTCTTTCTATTGCAGTGGGATGTGTTCTGTGGGATGTGTGGGATGTGTCAGAATCACCGGGGAACTTCAAAAAAGAAGATTCCTTGGCCTGACTCCCAGAGATGCTGGAGGTTTGAGGTGGTGGCCCTGAGGCCCGCTTTGGGGAAGCCCCAGACCAGAGAACCCCACCCCGTGGCGGTCCCCACATCTGGCCACAACCTGGACTAACCAGGCCATCCCAGCCCTACATCCCCACAAAGCCCTCTGCCCCTTTTCTCCGGGAGTCGCTGTCTCTGCCTCCCCTCTAGAGCTCTGCGAGAGACCCCTCCTAGGGTTGTCCTGCCTACATTTTACACAAAAGCAGGACAGGCCCTGGGTAAGGCAGCTCGAGCCCAGCTCACCTGCATGGCCCCACGCCTCCCCAGCCGCGTGCTAGCTAGAAGAATCTAGCCCGGAGACCTGCCTCCTCCCACCGGGTCCTTCTCCACCCTCCCTCCTCCTCCCTCCACAGTCCTCCCCAACCTCCCACTGGGCCAAAGGAATTTCTGATTAAAAACCAACCTCTGCTTATTGCCTTGACTGTTCCTGCAAAAGGAAAAAAAAAGGGGGTTGGCTTTGGTGTGAAGGCACGTGTGTGCTCAGGTGTGTCTGTGGGTTAATGGCTGGGCTAGTGTGCCTGTGACTTGCTGTGTGTGAGCGGGTATCCGTGTGTCCACTGGAGTCTGGGGGAGTGAGCGTGTGTGTACACACGTGTCTTGGTGCAAATATACAGTTCCGGTGAGTATATGTATGTTTGTGTATCCATGTGTGTGCAAGGATGTGCGTGGATGCAGGGCCGAGGGTGTGTGTACATGGATTTGCTTAGAAGAGGGTACGGCAGGGAGTGCATTCAGACATGGCCTTTTACACAGGACAAGCCTTCTGGTTAAAGTAGTACCATTAGTTTGGGGTAGTGGGTTAATTAAAAAAAAAAATGGTTCTGGGGAAGTCATTTTAAAAAATACACACCTTCAAAACTCCAACTTATCGTTTCAACTTAGAGCATCTAAGTTTTTTTGCCTTTTTCATTTTCTTTAGTGCAGGACCAAAGTCTCCCCTTTGTCTGTGGGTCTGCTGATGGGGGCTGTGTCATCTTTGTTGGGTAAACTAAACCCACAACACATCATCCTCAATCTCCAATTTCAATTTCTCTAAAGTGGAGCATGAACGTCAAAGACACTTGTAAAGTGATGTGAGTACTGAATCTTCTAGATTTTTACCATTTTGTTTCCAATCTTATCTTCCAGTGGCTTATCCACACCTAATTTGACAGCAATTTTTTTTAGCAATTCACCTGGATAGAGGCTTTCTAAAGACTTCAATGCAGTTTTGCAGACACGACTTTTTGTGTGGTCACAATATTTTGGTTTGCTTATTATTTAACTGAGCAGTCCAACTTCTGTGACAAGTGTCGCTGGCATAAATGGATTCAGAAACAAAGGCAAGTGACCCCGCGTAATCCTGTAACCCAGCCCAGGGGAGCAGGGGCCCGCGGACAGGCAAGGTCTGTGCACGGAGGGGGCCAGGCTGTGCGGTTTACAGAGAAAAGGGCAAACCCCAGGCAAACAGCAGAGCAGAGAGGAATCTGAGGAGTCTCCTAGCTGTGTGGGCGCGCTAAGCGCCAGTGTGCTGAGAGGATGTGTCTGTTCGTGTGTGAGTCTACGTGCCGAGGTGCTGGTGGCAGCACATCTAACGTCCCTGTCACTTACGCCAGTGGGCGAGTCTCAGCCCAGACCACGGGAAACCATGGTTATCCACCCAATCATCCACCAATGGCAGATGACAAGGGCAGGGGTGGCAGCCAGGGCTGTGACGTGTGTAGCTGACAACAAGATACAGCCAGGGCTGAGGCAGAGCAGATGAATGTCCACACTCTGCCATTGCCTTGCCCTCTCCTGATGACCCATGAGATGGAGATGCTCCCCACCCCACGCACCCCCCTCCCCGCCCCCGCACTGCAGATGAGGATACTGAGACTCTGAGAGGTCTAGCGCTTCCCAGGCTAGACAGTTGGTGGCGCTATGGTGCAGACACAGGCCCTTCAGGCCCATCGCTGGCCAGGGCACCTCGCCAAGAGGCTAAGAGACTACTGATTTCCTGGGAAGCGTGGCTGAGTCCTACTGTAGACACAGCCCTCTCCTCATTGGCCTCTGTAGATCTGGAGATGGAGGGGGTTGGGGAGGCTCCCAGGTGGGTGCCCCAGAGACCGGAAGGGGGCCAGGAACAGGCTAGCATCCACCATGAACCTGACGAGGGCTCATCCTGCCAAGTTCTCTGGATTCTTCAAAGCTACACACATCCCTTGAGACACTGGATGCTCCTATCGTCCTTAGGAGGAACGAGGAAGGGGTTCTTCTTCCCCATTTCACAGATGAGGAAACTGAGCCCAAACCTGGGCATGACCCACACATATCTCTGCTCTCTCCCACGCAGACTCTCAATGCCTGAAAATTTGTAAGTGTGCCAATAAAATGCATTCTATTGACCAGGGTTGCCAGAAAAACAACAAATAATTTTTTGTATAAGTATATCCCAACTATTGCATGGAATATGCTTATGCTTGGAAATAAATTTTGTACTCAAATGCAACCAGGCATGCTGTATTTTTATTAGCTAAATCTGGAACCTTAAAATGACCCCCCCCCTCCTCCTCAGTCACCTGCTGCTAAGCCTCTTGGAAGAGGGTAAAAGAGCTGATGACCCGTAGGTCTGAGTTCTTGCTCCTTTGCGTAGTACCTTGGCCAAGTCTCTCCTCCCCCGAAGTCTCTATAGGCTGGTTATGATGATTAAATAAAATAACATATGCGAAATGCTGTGTCTTGTGGAAATGTTCAATGGACGGGTACCATTATTATTACTATTTTTACTATTATTTACGAAGGGGTGAATTTAAGGCTGAGCAAAAGTGACTCAGGGTCACGAGGAATCAGCAGCAGACCAGAGAGATGCCCATACTCCAGCCTCCTGTGTTTCGGCCTTGGCTGCTACCCACTGCTCAGCTGCTTTACTGCTTCATGGCTAAGACGCTGGGCAGTCAGGCTGTGACCTACCCTTGAACATTCTCCATCTCTAAGCATCTGCCTGCCCCCTCCCCCAGCACATGGGGGCTCACAAGCAACTCAGAGCCCCAGAGTCTAAGCTCACCCACTGCTCTCTCCCCAGAGCACCCACTGACTAAGGATGGCCCTTAGTCCCCTCTCCCCTGGGACCTGGGGTGCCTTCAGCCCCCAACCCTGGGAAGTCCAGAGATGTGCTGGGTTAGCAGGAGTGAGGAGGGACACTCCCACCCAGCTCTCCCCAGGCTAGGATGCCTGCAAGTCCTCTGCCCCACCTTCACACATTTGCTACTTCCAGAGACAGCTGCCCAAGCCCCAGCCCTGAACTTCCCCTGAGTCTCTCCTGGGGTTGGGAGGGACCAAGAGAAGAGAGTACAGGGTCATGCCTGGGGCTCTGCAAGGAACCGGGTCAAGAACTCTGCCCTCCGGCTCCCTTCCTCCCTCCTCCACCCGCAGCTCCCCATCTGTAACCCTAATGAGCTGCAGTTCCCATCTGCTCTTCTCTGGCTCCCTGCGGTAAGGGAGAAAGGGGAGGGGAAGCCAAGGAAGGTGGAGCAGAGAGAGAAGGTGGGTTTCCGGTGCTCAGCCCTGGTCGCATCTCCTCTCCAGGAGCTGCGAGGCATCTCGGACAGGCTTGGGTGCCCCGTGCTCTGGTGCCAGAGACCTCCTCCTACCCACAGCCCTGGAGGCCCCACTCCTAAAAGTGGGAGGATCTCTGAGAGAAGAGGCGACAGCCACTTCCTGTCTTGCCTGGACCCCCCAGGCCCCAGGGGTTGGAAATCTTTGACTCCGAGCGAAGCTGTCTTAAGAACAGAAGGGGCAAGCCTTCCTTCCAATCCAGGAATTCCCAAGAGGTATCTCCCCACCGCGTTCCCCTCCTGTTCTGCTCACAGACCGTACGGAGAAGGGGGGAGGCTAGGGAACTGAGGACCGGGTTGCTTGAGGGCCTGAGCCTAACGGTCCCTGCCCAGCCCCCTCGGCCCTCGACTCCTCGACTCCTGCTCGCCAATGCTGCCATCTAGAGGTAATATGCAGAACTGCAGGCGCGGGTGCTTGGCTTGGGAGCCCCCGGGAGTGGGCGGGATGAGGGGCGGGGAGGGGTCCTTCACCTGCTCCCTGCTCTCTTCACCTTCTCAGAAAAGGATGGACCAAGAACGAAAACGCCCATACACCTTGCCCTGGAGGAGCTGTGGGAGATTTCATCCACTCTCCTGCTTCCAGGCCTTCGTGCAGCCATGAACTATTTCCTGGCTCCTTGCTCACCAGGCAAACCCCTCTAGGAAACCCAGGACCCCCAAGAAGAGAAAGCTATGTGTTGCACACTCATCATACATCGCCTCCTCCAAGACATGCAGCAGCTGCCACATGGTTAGTGTGCTCCGTGCTACAAACGAGGACACCAGCACAGGCCGGGAGAGGGAAGCATTCATGGAGAGCCATTGACACCCAGACCTCGACGGGAGCCGTCTTCTTGAGTTTTTTGTTTGTCTGTTTGTTTGGGTTTTGTTTTTATTTCCTGGCTCACTTGAGGAGCTCGGAGGTTCACGGATGTCCCAGCCCCGCGCTGGAGGATCACCTGGTGTAGGCCAAGGTCCAGGCCAGGTCCTGGGCACCCTAGAGATGTAACAGACCTGTCCTCGCCCTTGCCTTCACCCTAGATATGCTCACCATCAGGGGTAAGGGGGCTGTGAGCAGGAAGTCACCTGAGGGACAGGTCATGAAGTCCTTGTGAGAAGTCACCGACTGTAAAGGCAATGCCAACAGAGCCAAAGGAGGACACTTTGGCAGCCCATGCTTCCTAAGAGGGCTCTGTCCTGGGCTCTCTTCAGAGGCTGCCTGGCGAGGCACGTGGAGAGGCCACCATCCAGCATTCCTCTCCTTCAGAGGACCTAGCCCTTCCCTGAGATACCTGCGCCCGACCCCCAGCCCTCAGCCAAGCTAGAGAGCCCACAGGGCCTGACATACAGTAGGTGCTCAATTTATGTTTGAAGAATAAGTGAGTACATTAGGGGCTGTTCACATGGGAGCTCCCAGCCGTATGAGGTTAGATCTACCTCCCCCCTCTATCCCTGACTGCCCTCACCCAAAGAGTCGGTGAAGTCCCTAGAGCAGAGGAAACCCTGGGGACCAAAATCCTAGTCCCAGTTCTACTTCCAATTTGCTATGTGGACCATGGCCAGACTCCACTCTCTGGGTCTCAGTTTCTCTGTATGTGTATAGGGGAGTAGACCAGCCCCGAGGCCATACCCCCGAGGGGTATTGGTGCAGGAAAAGAAGCTTGAACCCACCCAGCTCTCTTGTCCCTTCCATGCTGGTTTAAAGGTGTGGCCACTCAGCTTGTAAGTGCCCCCCACACACACAAACACATACGTGTATGTGCAAGCATGCACACACAAGCGTTAAGCCACATGCACCCACCCACACAAAGCCACAGTTACCCGCGCAGCCAGACAGCCCCATTCCCACGCACCTGTGTCTGAATGCCGCATGCTCTGGCGCATACTCTGTGCTCGGCACACAGGGCCTCAGGAGCAAGTTTAGGGATGCACTGAAGTTATGAAATTGATTTCTCTGGGAACAGTTGGAATTAGTTTTAATTATCTTTATCTTTCTTCCAATTGTGCTCTCAGCCTTCTCCTCGCTGTTTAATCCATTGCTATCGACTTCCCCACAGGCTCTGAGGGGGGGAGTCGCAGGTGGGGTGGACAATGTGTTCGTTTTCTGAGAAAATAAACAGCAACAACCGCACCCACCCACCTCTTCCCCTGCCCTGGCCTCACCCAGGCAGGGCTTCCCGCACCCGTACACACACTCACACACACACGTGCATGTGCACACATCACACACAACAGCGAAACCTCGCTCTGCATGGAAGCCCCACCAACAAGTCCTCCCTGCCTGGCCAAGAGCTGTGATATGCCCAGATGACATCTCCTGAGTGTGCTTCTTCAAAGCGGTCCCCTCGGGAAGCTGAACTTCATTCAGGTCAAACCCCCCCTGCTGAAAAGCCCATTCCATCTCATTCTCCAGGCTCCCTTTCCTGAACCCACCACCACCACCACCCCCAGCCAGCACCTGGGGTCTCCTCGCTATAGTACTTACCATGGTAAGGGCAGGACCTGGGTCAGATTCCTTTCTGAGACCAGACGCGTGGTAGAGGGTCAGTAAGTATTTGCTGAATAAATGAATGAATGGGAAACCTCTCTCAGAAACCAGCTTCCACAGCTCATTACCTTCACCCGTTCATTTCTTCATTCAACCAATACAGAAATGAATGTGAACGGATCCTAGGAGATGTGACGGGTGGGTCGACGTCCCCAGACTGAGCTAGGGAGAAGGCTGTATTTGGAGAAGGAATGAAAGTAAAAGATTGTACTTTAAATATCCTGATGAAGGCAAATCTCCACCTTTTTTTTTTTAAAGATTTTATTTGTTTATTTAGTTGACAGAGAGAGACACAGCGAGAAGAGGGAACACAAGCAGGGGGAGTGGGAGAGGGAGAAGCAGGCTTCCTGCTAAGCAGGGAGCCCTATGTGGGGCTCGATCCCAGGACCCTTGGATCATGACCTGAGCCGAAGGCAGATACTTAACGACTGATGCACCTAGGTGCCCCAAATCTCCTCTTTTTGAGAACCAGTGGATTTCCTCGCTCCTGCTCTGCCTCCAGAATGGGGAGGACGGGTCATAGTGTGTCCTGTCCTCTGGGGGCACCCCCAGCTGTGCCCAGGCCTGGACCAATTCCACAGCAGGTGCCTGGAGGCTCTGGTGCCCTGGGTGTGCAGTGTGTGGAATGACACAGCAGCCCCTCCTCCGTGGGATGCTCCCCTTGGAGCTGCGGAGAGGGTGGGGGCCATCCCTCACCAGCGTGAGGTGCCTGTGCTAAGTGCCCTGCAGCGCTAATATTTTATGATTAAAAACCATTAAGGTTTAGACCGTGAAAATCAGAGGGACACAAAATCAATGGCCCAATATTGCTTCCCCCAGTAAGTTGTGTAAATATTGTGTCTTTTATTGTTTGGCCGATGGCAAGAGCAGAGATACAGGTGCAGATTATACTAACGAATCCCCTCCACTCCCAGCCCTGATCTGGTGGAATTAGCTTGCAGCAGCCTGGAGAGCTGGACACAGGGAGGTCCCAGGCTCGCCCACTGTGGAAGGTCATTCCGCTTGCTCCTCCTGCTCCCACAGAATCCCCACCCAGCACTGTCCAGCCCCACTGGCCAGAGGCAGCGCCACTACCCCAGACTCCCTGTCCCCACCCCGCCCTGTGCAGTAGCCTCCACACTAATTGCACAGACACACATTTACACAAAAGGCACACACATCACATGGTGACATGCTCTCCTGACAGCCCGTCCATCACTGCGCTCCACCATCTGTTTGAATTTGCATATTTAATCAGGATCTGTCTCTTCTCCTCTGGGGGTTCATATTAGGGTGGGGAAGATGATTCCAGAGGTTGCTCATATCTCTGGGGAAAGGGATGATTGAGGGGGTGTCTCTCCTAGTTGGAGCCAGGGGAACTGTGGGATGCCTGGCCCTCCCCCTGCCCTCTCTGGACCTATGTAAGGCCGGGACTCCGCCTGCCTCTGGGAGGGGTTGGCGATGACGTAGGGGTCCCTCCAGTCAACAGGGAGATGGGAATGCCCGGTTTCTCTCCATCTTCTTCCACTCTCGAGTGAGCCCTCCTCCCTACCCTTTCCATTCTCATGGACCCAGGATTAGACACCTCATGCCTTGTCCCTGTTTCCCACGGGGGAGGGAAGTTGGAGCAGAGCGGGGAGACCCTCTAGCAATGCCAGAGAAGCTGCCTTGGGGACCCTCGATATATTTCTTCCACTCCCTGAGGAGGGACCCAGAACCGAGAAACCACTGAACTGATAGAAAGAGAGAAGAGCCAGCTGATGCACGAGGCTGGGGGGCAGGGGGACACAGCTGGGCTGATGGGGTGAGGGGGAAATGGGGGAACAGATGTGGAGGGGGGGGCAGTTGGGTTGACCTGAGGAGAAATAGCTAGGATGATGCTGGGTGGAAACAGCTGAACAGATGTGACAAGACACCTGGCCTGATGGAAGGGCAGAACCACTGGTCTAGTAAGGTAGAACAGCTGGGTGACATGGGAAACATCTGGCCTGATCTAAGGGAACAGACAGCTGATGTGAAAGAACAACTAAGCTATTGTTGGGAAGCAGCTGGGCTGGTCTGGGAAGGTCATCTTGACTAATGTTGAGGAATAGTTAGGCTTATACTGGAAGACCAGTTAGAACAGCTGGACCAAGGTGAAGGGGAAGCTGACCTGAGGCAGCAGCTGGCCTGATGTGAGGACAGCTGAGATGAGATGCGGGAACAGCTGGCTGAGATGGGGGAACAGGTGGGCTGAGGTAGGGGACAGCTAGGCTGAAGAGAGTAGACAGCTGATCTGAGGTGGAAGACGGTTGGCTGAGGTGGGGGGACAGCTGGGCTCAAGTGGGGAGACAACTGAGCCGAGGTGAGGGACAGCTGGGCTGAGGAGGGGGGGACAGCTGGGTTAAGGTAGGGAGATAGCTGGCTGAGGTACGGGACAGTTGGCTGAGGTGGGGGAACAGCTGGGTTCAAGTGAGGAGGCGGCTGGGCTGAACTGAGGAGACAGCTGATCTGAGGTGGGGGGACAGCTGACTGGCGTGAGGGGGCTGAGGTGAGGGGACAGTTCCTCTGAGGTAGGGAAAGTTGGCTGAGGTGGGGGGACAGCTGGGCTTACGTGGGGAGGCAGTTGAGTTGAGGTGAGGGGACAGCTGGATTGAGGTGAGGAGGAGGACACCTTGGCTGATGGGATCAGAACAGAGTCACACAGCAATGTCAGGGAGTCCTCAGGTCCTGGAGACTCTGGATAGAAACCCCTTGTCTTCAGTGTTCTGGCCGACATCCTATTTTCCAGAAATGCCTCAGAAAGGCCTAAGCCAGAGTGTCACCCTGATGCTCCAGGCCACAAGAGGGGAGGGGCATGGGTGGGAACACCTTCCTCCACCCCCTCATCCCACCTTCCACCGCCTCCAGGAAAGGGGGCAGGAGCGCACTGGGGTGCCCTTCCCACCCTCCCCTCCAGAGACTCAACCAGAACTGATTCCAGGGTCACATGGTGCTGAAATGGAGCAGGTCTTTGGAGACAGTCCCACCCAAGCCCCCATGTCACAAGGAAGAAAGGAGACCTAAGGCAAGTCCAGCCTGCAGTGTGGGCCATGAGAGAGCCAGGTCTCAAGGTGGGCCTCAGACCAGCCCTCCCCAGCAGCTGTCCCTTCCTGTCCTCGTCAGCTCAGCTTCCTGTGACAAAACATCACAGACTGAGGGGCTAAACGATAGGAATTTTTTGCCTCAAAGGTCTGGAGCCTGGAAGTCCCAGATCAGGAGGCCAGCATGGTTGGGTTCGGGTGACAGCCCTCCTCCAGACTAGTAGGCGACCACCATTTCACTGTGTGCTCACATGCCCTCTTCTGCATGTTGGGGGTCGGAGGGGCATGGAGAAAGCCCTCTGGTGTCTCTTCCTCTAAAGAGCCCTGACCCCATCATGGGGGCCCCATCCTCATGAGCTCACCTGAACCTAATCACCTGTCAAAGGCCCCGCCTCCAAATATCATTACACTGGGTGGTAGGGCTTCACTGGGTACGAGTTTTGGGAAAGACACACATCAGTGCATAGCAGTCCCCCAGCCTCCTTGACCCGGAACCCAGGCCACTTGGGGACTCCCTGATCCAAAGCTCCCACCCAGAAGGAGAGCCGAGTCCCTGACTCCAGGAGTTTCCCTGGGTCCCCAGGCTAAGTTCCCAAGAACCCACAGAAATGGGGGTGGAGGAGTCTGTATATCCACCCATTTGTGCCAGACACTTCTATACGCGTCATGTGATTTCATCCCCCCAATAATATCACATGCCGGGCCACCTTGGGAGCTCCATTCTTCAGATGAGCAAACTGAGGATGAAGGGACCCGCCCACAGGGGTGGGTCGAACAAGAGTCGTCAGTCCTAAACAGGGACAGACTGGGGTCAGCTCAGTGTCAGGCTCCTGGTCACTAGGCTGCTGCCAAAGAAACCTTTTTGGAACTCGTCCCAAGGAGGAAAGCCTACAGGCTCAGCTGTCCAGCTTAATGACTCACCTTCCCCGTTCTGCTTAAGAAAACCAGGTCCTGGGCGCCTGGGTAGCTCAGCTGCCTTCGGCTTGGGTCATGATCTCAGGGTCCTGGGATCGAGTCCCGCATAGGGCTCTCTGCTCATCAGGGAGCTTTCATCCCTCTCTCTCTCTCTCTCTCTCTCTCTGCCTGACTCTCTGCCTACTTATGATCTCTCTCTGTCAAATAAATAAATAAAATCTTTTAAAAAGAATTAAAAAAAAAAAAAAAGAAAACCAGGTCCCTGGCTGTTACTCCCTGCCTGGCAGTGCCTCCTGCCACTCGTCACCCCCACCCCCCGAGCCCTGGCCCTGAGTGATCCCAGCAGCAGGAAACAGCCCAGCAAGGGGGATGTAGAAACTGGGGATAGGAGGAGGCCCTGGGACGACAGACAGACAGCAGAGAGTCCCTCTCAGAGGAGATGCCTGGAAAAGCATGCTGCCCCTGTCCCCCCCAGCCCTCAGGACTCCCCTCCAGGGCCTCTTCCAACATGAACTGCCCCTCGCTTCAGAGGCAGGCCACTGTGAAGTCCCCACACCGCACCCTCCCTGCAGGCCACCCTCCCCAGAAGGTGCACGTTACTCCAGATGGGCCAGGAGGGGGCGGGGAGGGGACCTCGGGTATGTGTGTGCGGAAGGTTCTAGGTCTTTAGGTGGTGGCGCAGGTTTTTGGTTTTGGGTGGGTGGCTGGGGGGCAGTTGGTCAGATGCAGATGTGAGGAGACAACAGTTCCACATACTCGAGAGCCTGACAGACAGTAGCTCTGCTACTCCAGAGCTGTGTGACCTTGGGCGCCTCACCTGGCCTCTCTGTGCCCAGGTCCCTCTTAAACTGAGGCTAGTAATAGTACCTACCTCCCTACCTCCAAAGGCTATTGTGGAGACTTTAGGTTTGTACATGTGAAGTATTTAGAGCGGTAAGGCCCGTAGGCCAATGCCATCTACGAGTTAGCTGTAATTACTATGTGTGTCGTACAGTCCGTTCGTGTCTACGTCTCGCCGCTGGAGGCAAAGCTGCTTGAGGGTAGGCACTGAGTCTCACTCTTCTGTTCGGCCCAGTATCCGCCCAAAACCTAGCAGGAAAGGTGCTTCATAACGCCCAGGGCCTGACAAAGGGACCTGCTGATAGGTTCATGAATGTGTGTGTGTGTGTGTGTGTCATTTGCATGTGCACTGTTCACGTGTATGTCAGCAACCGATGACAAGTATCTACGCCAACATCACTGCTGTGTGGTGTCTGTCCTGGGCTGTCAGCGTGGCACGCCGCACATGTCCCTCGGATGCGAACGCTGGTTGGTCGTAGGTGTGTCTCCAGACTGTGGGTCCGCGTGTGGGTGTCCGTGGGCATCAGCTTTGGGTAGGTGTAAGCACCACAGGCAGGAGAGTCTCCGCACGTGTGTCAGTGTATGGATGTGTGTGAACCTGTCCACGCTGGGGTGGCGTGGAACCAGGGCAAGTATACACATGTGTCAGCGGTGAGTCAGGCTGGTGCTTAAGTCAGGAGTGTGTGTTGCTGTGGGTCAGCGTCTGGAGCATACGTGTGTCTGCGATGGGCACATGTGTAGGTGTGGACCAGTGATGGCTTCACAGACGTGTCCATGAGGTTATCTGTGTCTCTGGATGGCAGCGTGCTTGTATCTGCGTCAGCAGTGTGTCCGTGTGTCGGCCACACTGTGTATACGTGTGGCAATACTGAGTGTGTATATGCATGTGTCCATGACGGTGTGTATGTGTTCCAGCATTGCGTGTAAGTGTGTATCAGCTTTGGGTGCCTATGTGCGTCCATGTTGAACGTGGGTGTGTCAGTGTTGCACGTGCATGTGTGCGTCAGCATGGAACATGGCCGTGAACCAGTGTGCATGCCCACGGCTTCCCCTCACCTCCCTATCCTCCTTGAGGGAGGAGGCAAAGAGAGGCTCCCTCAGACCCTGGGTCTGAGCCTGGCTCCCCAGTGCCCCTGGGGACCCGTCTCCCCAGCCCCAGTGTCTGTTGAATGCCCGGCCCCTGCCCCCACCCAGCTCTCCCTGACTGGCACCAGAGTTAATAAGTGTTGCTTTTCTCCTATTCTACTCAGGCCTGTGATGGAAAATCCTCAGGCTGGAAGTGAGCCCCGAATCGATAGTCCATTCCATTTAACAGGGTGGCTGTCACCATAACGAGATAAAAGTGGATTAACTTCTGCGCCGCTGCCGCGTCCACGGGGAGCTCATCTGTTCCCCGCACAGCCAGCCTGGCTCAGAGCGGCAGCCCAGCCCCACAGGACTTGGCCACGGGGGCTCCAGCCACAGCCCGGGATACGTGGACCTGGGCGGGGTGGGGGGGTCAAAGAAGCCTCCAGATTGGGATCCAGACAGGGTTCAGAATGGGGCTCAGGACAAGTGGCAGGAAGGATCACAGTGGGGTCGGGAAGGAGACAGGGACAGGGACAGGGAGGAAGATAGCACGAGATGAGGGCCAGCTGTGGACCTGTGGGTCCAGGATGAAGATCCAGTGGAAGCTCTAACAAGCCTGAACTCTCCCAGACCTTGCGTATGGCTGAACAGTATCTGCTAAGCTGTGAATTCCTGAAGCTTCTTGGCCTGGACGCCCTGGGAACTGCACACAGCACGTGAAGTCACTTCAAGGAAAGGCTCTCCCACTCCTCCGAGGCCTGAAGGATAGAAAAGCCTCCCACAGCAGCAAGAAGTTGGGCAGGATGAACACCAGGAAGAACTTCCTGGGCATGAGGGTAAGCATTTTCATGAGCAAATGACCAAATGTTCACATTTCTGGAATTTCTCTTAGTTTTTGCTGATTTTTAATCCTAGGTGTCAGGAGCAAACTGAAAAGGAGATTGAGTCCATTAAACCCTATTATTTCTTTCTTTTTTTTTTTTTTAATAATACATACTGCCAATATATTTTCCCATTTGGTCTGCTTTTTTTTTTTTTTTAAGATTTATTTATGTAATTGAGAAAGACAGACAGAGCACGAGCAGGGGAAGGCAGAGGGAGAAGGAGAATCTCAAGCAGATTCCATGCTGAGCTCAGAGCCCAACATGGGTCTTGATCTCATGACCTTGAAACCAAGAGCCGACTTAACCGACTGAGCCACCCAGGCGCCCCCAGTCTGCTTTTTAATTTAGGGAGTCTCTATTTACTTCACCAATTCTCACAACCCTGTCTGTGGCTTCCTCCCTTGTGTTCCTGGGAAGGCCCACCGCATCTGGAGATAATCACCTGTTTCTTCTAGATCTTTTATGATTTCATTTTTTATATTAACTTTTTTACCCATCGGGCATTTGCATGAAGTCAATGTCCTTATTTTTCCCAAGTGATTAACCGTCCGCCTCCATTTCTATGCTAATTTGGAATGCCACTTTTATCATTTATGAGGGTCTGGTTCGGGGCATCTCTCTTACTTTGCTAATTCCCGGGCTAACCAACTCTAGTTTTATTAAGGATAGCTTTGTGACCTATTTTGATATTTGAGAACCTGTTTCTCTTTGACGTTGATGGCCCCAGGCCTGTGTTATTTAATCACTGTGTAAATGCTTTACCTAATGTGTAAACTTATCCAGTGCAGGGACCAGAGAAGCTTACTATCTGAAGCCTACGGTGACTGCTTTTCAAATGAAGACACCAGTCCCCAAATACTGCCTACATCCAGGTTTCTAAAGAGCCCCCCTTTGCTGGAGCAGTGTGAAGAAATCAGAGCTGAAGCATTGGGGACCCGCCCCCCAAGCAATCCTAAGAAGAGAAAGAGAGAATCAGATGTGCATATCCCAAGGCTCACCCTTGGGGATGCGAGATAGACAGACCATGAGTCCTATGTTGGCTTGGGTTCTCTAGAAGCCAACTCTGAGACAAGGATTTGAGTGCAAGCAATTTCTTTGGGATGCGTCCCAGAAACCCAGCAGGGGAGCAAGGGAATAAGGCAGGGCAGGAGGATGCAGAGATGTGTGCCTTTAGCAAGCGAGTTACTACAATGGAGCATCATTCTACTGGCGACCTCGAGGACTTGTGTAGTCCCTGGGCCTCAATTACCCAGCCCAGGAGCTAGGGCGTTTATACAGCAACTCCCCCTTAGCAACTAGCCAAGAGGGGAGCTGAGAAGCAGGGAGGGCTCCAGAGAGACTCTGCAGGCTTTTGGAAGTAGCACAGGTATATACTACCTGACGGAAGGCCCAAGGGGTCTGGGCAGGGCACCGACCTGTGAGGAAGCAGGTATAGTGGCCCAGGAAGAGACCCAGACAAGGGCAAAGGGAGAAGAAGGGAGAGTCAAGAGGCCTTTAGGAAGCAGAATGGACAGAGCCTGGGGACCTGACACCACGAGGGTGTGGGAGGGAGAGGAGACTGGGGTGTCGCTCGGATTTCTGTCCTGGAAGACAGAATGGATGATGGAGGGAGAAGCGAAATGGAAAATCCAAGAGGTAGAGCCAGGATGGAGTCTGGAGTGTCAGGGAGAAGTCCAGGAAGCAGATGGGTTCATGGGCCTGGGGCACAGTGGGGAGGTAAGTAGAGCATGGAGAGTCGTCTCTGAAGCCATGGAAGCTGGGGGTATAGACGGGGAGCACGTCCATGCTGAGGAAGGATCCAGGTCAGGACCAGAGACGGGGTGTTCGAGGCCTCAGGGAACACCCCACAGATGCGCAGGAGCGATTGTGAGTGAAGCTCAACATGGGCTTGTCTCCCCCTTGGTTCCCCAGTGGCTGGGAGGCCCCTCCCATCCTTCTGGGGCCACGAGGGGGTGACACCAAGGGAAAGAATGGGAGGGGTGAGGAGGGGACAGGGTGATGTGGATTCCAAAGGAGCCGACAGCTGTCAAATAATATAAAACCTCGTATGTTAATAATTCTTACAATTTTGCCAAAGACTTAATGGCTGGTCTGTCAAGAGCGGTGACAGAAGCTATTATGGAAACAAGATGGGACTATTTTGGAGGCAGCATCGACAGCATATCCTGTGCGGGGCCTCCCAGGACCAGGAGGAAGACAGCAGGGCCTCCTGCCCAGCACTCCCGCCAAGGCCACGTGCTCAGCCAGAGAGGAGCTGGGTCGTTGTGGATTCAAGCCATTGACTGTGGATTAATCACCCATGAGGACATTTTAATTAACCGTCAGATCCCAGAGCTGCCCCATCCTTCCTGTCCCCCACCCTCCCTGATCTGTAGTCACCTCCACGCCTCACACACACACACACACAAACACACACACACACACGCACACACATGCACGCACACACACACAGCAATCAGCCAACAGCGCAATCCAGCGAGAGGTAGGCACCGAGGGGGTTTCAGCAGCTGGAGAGGGGACGATATCCGGCTGTTCTAGGAGCCCCGGAGGGGTCTGGCGGCACTCAAGTCTACCAGGCCCGGGACCAGGCCCAGTTCTATAGCTGATTCACTAAAGGAGCTTGGACTCCTCGCTTGGTTTGAAATGCCTCCATTTCTCATGTTTAAAATGGAACCAAGAGCAGGGAGAGTAAATAAAATATATGCAAACCTGCCTGGAGAGCTTCACGCCAGTCACCTCCTTCCACTCCCAGATGCATCTTCCGATTCCTCTTCCGGAACTCTCCAGTCAGCTCCAGAAGATGGCGTCATGATTTCCATCTCCACTGGCGGAGACAGTGAGGCGGGGAGCAGAAGTGGGCGCACACCACTTCCTTGCAGAGCTGGACGGTGAGGCCCCCACCACCCCGTTTCTCTCCAGCACCAGAATCTGCCTTCACGTGAGGGATTCTTGTCAGACTAATGGCTGTGACAGCTACTCTCGTGAGCGCTTACCCTGTGCCGAGAGCTGAGCTAAATCAGAGCTGTGCTAAATCAGATGAGGCTGCCCAAGGAACCTCTGGGCACCTTTTGGAAATGCAGACTCCAGTACAGAAGGTCGGGAGAGGGGCGTGGGGGTGCAGAGTAGGGCAGGACTGGAATTCTGCATTTCATTTTTTTTTAAGATTTTATTTATTTATTTGACAGACAGAGATCACAAGTAGGCAGAGAGGCATGCAGAGAGAGAGGAGGAAGCAGGCTCCCTGCTGAGCAGAGAGCCTGATGCGAGGCTCGATCCTAGAACCCTGGGATCATGACCCGAGTCGAAAGCAGAGGCTTTAACCCACTGAGCCACCCATGCGCCCTGGAATTCTGCATTTCTAATAAGCTCCCGGGAGATACCCAGTCTCCCAGTCCAGAAACCATACTGAGTATCAAGTATAAATGCTTTCTCTCATCTAATTGGTACAACACCCTTTTAAAAAGAAAACCACCGGCTTGGGGAGCCTGCAGCTGCTTAGTCAGAAAAACCTGCGACTCTTGATCTGAGGGCTGTGAATTCAAACCCCGTGTTGGCTGTAGAGATGACTTAAAAATAATAAAACCTTTAAAAAAAAAAAAAAGAAGAAAGAAAAAAGAAAACCACAGGCTTCAAATGACATCACTGTGGCCAAGTCATCCAACCTGGGGCTTAATACCTAACATCCAATCACAGTTTTAACCTCCCCCAGAAATGAGGGAATTTCAGTCCATCGGGAAATTTGTGATCAGCACCAAGGAGGTAACCTGTCACCTGGGCCCTCTCCAGCCCCCAGAGATGAACTAATCTACCTAATGAGACCCCCTGCCCTGTTTCCATCTCAGGGCCGGTGACCTTGCCTGAAACAATCCTTTCTTTCCTTTTGCTGATCATTTTCTTGCCCCACTCTCCTTCCTATAAAAACTTTCCTTTTTTTTTTTAAGATTTTATTTATTTGACAGACAGAGATCACAAGTAGGCAGAGAGGCAGGCAGAGAGAGAGAGGAAGGGAAGCA
>NC_081570.1:27507338-27652292 GCF_022355385.1 Mustela nigripes | reverse complement strand
TTTTCCTTTTTTTTTTAAGATTTTATTTATTTGACAGACAGAGATCACAAGTAGGCAGAGAGGCAGGCAGAGAGAGAGAGGAAGGGAAGCAGGCTCCCTGCTGAGCGGAAAGCCTGATGCGGGGTTCGATCCCAGGACCCTGAGATCATGACCCAAGCCAAAGGCAGAGGCTTAACCCACTGAACCACCCAGGCACCCCAAAACTTTCCATTTTGTACAGCTCCTCGAAGTTCCTCTCTTCTTCTTCTTGCTAGACGGGATGCTGCCTGATTTATGAATAACTTAACAAAGCCTATGAGATTTTTCCAATGTACTCTGTTGAATTTTGTTTGTTAACAGTCCCTATGAAAACCGTACTCTTGGGACGCCGGGGTGGCTCAGTCAGTTAAGCTGCTGCCTTTGGCTCAGGTCATGATCGCAGCATCCTGGGATTGAATCCCGAATCAAGGCTTCTTGCTCGGCAGGGAGCCTGCTTCTCTCTCCGCCTCTGCCTGCTTGTATGCTTGCGCTCACTCTCTCTCTCTCTCTCTCTGACAAATAAATAAAATCCTTAAAAAAAAAAAAAAGTACTCTTATCATCACCCTTGTTTCTAGAGGAAACTGAGGCCTGGATTATTGGAATAACTTGATGAGGTCACAAGCTAACCAAAAAAAACAGGATTTGAACCCGGGCCAGCGGGCCACTGTGGCCACTTAGCCCAGAGCTCTACCACCTTCCCTGAATTTGCTGAGGACGTCAATGACCAGGGGTGAGTCTCTGAGGATGAGCGGGACCCACCTCCAAATACATCACATGGAGAGTTAGGGCTTCGACATGGGAATTTGGGGAGTCCTGCCGCCGCAGGACAAAGACTTTGAGTCCATAGCGCCTGGTTTGGGTGGAGAGTGCTCCCCCCCGGGAGAGGTCCCCCCCAGGGTTCGCTCACCCACAAAGAACAAAACCACAAAGCTCCAGGCCATCCCCAGGACTCTCTTTCCTTCAGCCACCCTCTCTGGGTCCCCCAGTGCCCCCCCTGCCCCTGCTCCCAGGCCGCTGGGCTGCGAGCCCACACTGCCTGCCGCTGCCTGCCCAGGAGCATTAATTGAAAATTAATCCGCTCAGTGCGTGCCGACGAGCAAATCAAAGCTAAGTGTCTCAATTAGGAAGAGAAATGGAGTCGGGCACTCTTCTCAGGAGCCGGCTTATTTATGGGGATAATATCATTTTTAATGAGGGGAGCTACTAAAAGGCACAACAAATGCAACATTTAATAGAAAAATATTACAGTATTCCATCAGCGGAGTGCTGCTGGGAGGGTGGACTGGGGCCACACGGATGCCGGAGAATCGCTCTCTGGCTGTATAGGCACCTGCGCACCAGCATCTGTGTGCACGTGTCTGTGTGAGCACACGCATCTGTGCATGTACGCGTGCATGCCTGCACACAGGTCCGTGTCTGGATGTGTGAGCACGTGTACATGTGTGTCTGGGCCTGGCCTGCATAGCAGGGAGGGTGAGGCATTCCTGAGTTTTTGCCACTGAAGGCAGATCTCGCACCTACCACTGGAAGCAGCCCTCCTCAGGGTGCTAGGCCAGCCAAATAAGGATTCGGAGAATTTCCAATCCTGAAGAGGACCTGGCCCATTTAGTCCTGGAGAATTGTAGGCCTCTGTCACCCACCTCCCTGGAGGTTCATAACAGGGGAAATTAGGCTCTGAGCCCCAGGCTCCTCTGGGTTCTCCTTGCCACACGGGAGCCATAGCAGTTCTAGCTCACCCATCCCTGAGAGCTGCTGGATGAGGCTCTTGGGACAAGACTGCCCTGTCCCAAGGTGGCACTTGGGCCCAGCCACCCCCTTCAGCCTCAGTCTCAGGCTCAAGAGCCAAGGACTTGGCTGGCCAGGCTCAAGTCCGAGTTCCTACCCCCACTGCTCCCCTCCTCCACCCAACTACAGCCCAGCTCCAGACCCAGGCTCTGCAGCTCCAGCCCAGGATGGCCTCAGTTTTAGCATCTGTGGAATGGGGAAGCAGCTGAGGTGAGCAGCTCAGAACCCACCCTGCTTTCCCTTTCCCCCAACACAGCATGTACACCTGGACCTGCTCACTTCTGCTCACATCAGAGCCCCCCTGGAGCAGGTCCCAAATCCTGCCCTCATTCCCAGACCCCGAGCAACACCCCCCCCCCCCCCCCCCACGCGCTACAGCCCGCTCCTCCAACCACTTCGCCTTTCTCAGCCTCCTCATGAGATGTCAATGTCCTCAGCGTCCGAAGGGAAGGGCAACAAGCCCTGCCTCCCAGGGAGGCGGCTTGCAGTCCCTCCGTCAGCCCATGGGCCAGAGCGGCTGCTGGTTAGTTCTGTGACCCCAATGACAACATCCATCTCTGTCACCACTCTCCAGTCCCAGACAAGCCCATGGAGATGCACAGCAGGGATGTTTAATCCTTGTTTCTCAGAAGAGGTCCCTGAAGCTCAGAAAGGTTAAGAGACCTAGCTGAGGCCACACAGCAGGTGTGAAACATCAGAGGGTTTGCAGAGGTGCCGGGGGGGGGGGGTACTAGAACCCAGGCGCTTGTGGCCAAGACCTGCGCTGTCCCGCCTCAGAGAAGCCAGGGGACTCAAGTTTCACCCGGCGATGCCTTCCACCCACTATGTGACTTGGGCCTTGTTCATTAACCTCTCTGTGTTTCAGTTTCTTCACTGTAGGGTCCAAGAAGCTAAGACCCATCAAGGGCTTAGAATCGGGCCTGGCACATGACAAGCCTCCAGTATGTATTGAGACGTTGTTACTAATATAAGGCCACCCTACCCTCAGATTGCTCTCTCCTTGGCCAGGCAGCACGAATCATTCATCAGGCAGTCTTTGAAGTTCCTCAAGTCAGGCCTACCCCTCCCCCCAAGACATCTCGCATGGGAGCCAACATTAACTTTCCTTGACCTGGGCCAGGAGCTTTCCTGGGCACTGTCCTCATTCACTGCGCTGCATGCTTACGTGTTCTGTATGTGTGTGGGATTTTCCAAAAGTTAAATAATAATAATAAAATAAAACCAAGCAGCGATTTGTGCCCAGCAGAGGGTACTAACCCGGCAGTCGTGTTGGTGATTATTGATTTCCTATCTACCGCCACATGACAGGATGCCCCACGCGGTCAAGAACAAGGTCCATGTCCTTCCCTGTAGTTCCCACGGCATCTAGAGAACTGTCTGGCTGGGGTAGGTAAGCAATTATTATTGAGGAGAAGGAGGGAGCTGAGTGAGGAGGCTCTTCCCGGGGTGATGATCTGAGTCTTTGAACCCTCAGTCTCAGGAGGGGAGACTCCTACCCCAAACCGGGAGCTGGAACTGGAGGGCTTCCCTCTCCTTCCCAGACCCCAGGCACCTCCAGACTGAGGTTTGAAAGTTAACTTCCCACAAAAGTCACTCTCCAGGATTAATATTTATTTCTTATGAAATTTAAATTTTTCAGTGTAATTAAATTTTTATTCATCGTGAGTTATAGATAAAAATATTTATAACTTTCCCTTTCGCGCCACTGAGAATGAGTCTTGGATGGAACCAATTACTCAGGCCTCCTCCTGGTGCCTGCTCCAGGGTCAGGAGCAGGGAGGGGGTCAGAGGGGTCAGTGGGGGGGCAGAGCAGGCATCCATCTCCCCAGGCAGGAGTGTCAGCGCTGCCTCCTGCATTCAGGCACTGGAGGTGACTGGTAGAAGGAGAACGCTCAGGCCTAGCCCACCCCCAAATTCCCAGCAAATAACTCAGTGGGAGCTGGAATCAAGGCCAGAGAGAGGCCAGAAGGAGGCTAGGAGAGGACAAGAAAATGAGGCCTGAGAATGAGAACAAGAGAGGACGGAATGATTGCAGAGAGAGGACCCATGTCTTCCCACCAGGGCACCAACATGGTGGAACAGCCTGTCAAAGGCAGCCAGGAGGTTGTGGCTCTGGGTTCTGGGGCCTGGAATCATTTTGTCCCCAGAATCATCATGAGCGTCCTCTTAGGGGAAGAGCAGCCCAAAGGGCACGTCTTCTGCCCAGATGGAGAGAGGCGGGGAGAGGCAGGGAGGGGGAGCCCTGGGTTCCGAAGCCACGCAGGCCAGCATTCCGATCCCGGTTCTGAATGACCTGGTACAACCCAGAACCTCCCTGAACATCAGCTTCCTCACCTGTCAAATGGGACAGATGCATGGTCTGCAGATCGCATCATCTGATGTGTGAAAGTCCTGATGCACAGCTGGGGTTCCATTCATAGTCAAGGATTCTGGCCCTTTCCTCAGCTGCCACTCAAGGGCTCCGTCCCGCCAAGGAAGGTCACTTTGGGGTGAGGCCCTCACTTCCTCTGACGGCAAGTCCCACGTGGGGCAGCACCCGCTCAGCGCTTACTGGCTCCATGGCCACCATCTTGGAGCTGGCCTGCATCTACGTCCCACACAACCATGAAGGCACGGTCCAGAGGATAAGATCAATGCCCTCATGGTCCAGGGGATCTAAATGTTTTTGCAAAGACCCTAGCCAATGTCAACATTGGAGCCTCATCTCTAGGAGCTAGGGGAGCTGCCCCAGCAGCCAGTGTTGCACCTGCAGAAGGTCCCACTCCCTCCACTGGGGCTGCCCCAGCTGAGGAGAAGGAAGTAGAAGCAAAGAAAGAAGAATCGGAGGACTCTGATATTGACATGGACTTTGGTCTTTCTGCCCACCCCTCTTCTGTAACCTGGTCAATAAAAAGCTGAACTCTTAAAAAAAAAAAAAAAGTAGAGGATCCTAGGCTGTCTCTTCACTGACGGGGAACTCACTACCTCATGAGGATAGCTCCTTTGGAAAATGCATCTTCTCACTAAGCCTGGACTTTTCACCCTTAAAAATGGAGCTATGCAATTTCACATGTATCGCTCTGGAATACAGTTCCCTCAGGCACAGGAAGATCAGACCTCACCCCCAAAACTCGCTCACGTTGATGTTGACTGGCTGTCAACACAGCCTCAAATCCAACCATGAACTTGCTGCCTTGCTAGGAGAGTGCTTGGGCCCCACATGGCCCCGACACATAGTGTTACCAGCGGCACACCTCCCATAGCCTTCCCCAAGGAAGACATTCCACCAACATGGCGACATTAACTAAGGAAACCCATCAGGCCCTTGCCACCCCTCCCTGCCCTTCCTCCTGTGTGCCAGACCCCCGAGGTCCAGACAGGACAAGGGTCAGGACTCACTTCCCTATCGCCCCTGGGCAGGAATGGCGCCCCCTCTTCCTCCTCCTGCAGCCCGGCTCCCGCGGCAGTCTGTACTCACTAATTAGACCTGTCACTGCTCCTGAATCATTCCCAGGCCAGGCTGGGGAGGTCATTAAGCCAGAGATGGATAAGTGCTAAGCTGGCCCCGCTCTGGAGATTTACAAGGCTCAGGCTGGGGAGGATTTATAAGGTTTGTTAAATTTCTAATTGAGTTTAGAGTGCAGTGCCAAAGTCTCAGTGACCAAACCGCATGGATGAGAATTAAAGCAAGTGCACCTATTTCTCACGTCTGGGAAGATGAGCGCCTCCCTCTCGGCTCCCCTCCCACCCGGGCTGGGGGGCTGCTAAAACACCAGCCCCGGCCAAGCCACGCGGCACAGCCCGCCCAGTTCCAGGCCCAGCGGCAAAGAGTGGCAGGCGCCACGTCCATCTGCAGTTGGTTCATTTTTGGGATTTGGGGTCTGTTGTTCTTTTTTTTTTTTTTTTTTTTAAATAGTTAATGGACTCACATGGTCCAAAATCAAAGAGTAGAAAGGACACCCAGAGTAAGCCTCTCTCCCGCCCTGTATCTCAGCCACACAATTCTCCTCCCTGGAAAAAAAAGAGTGGTATAACAGTTTCTAGCAAATTCTTCAAGATACACACACACAAGCAAATAGATACATCCATATATATCCTTCTGTACATACGTATACTCTCTTTCCCCTTTGATACACATTGTTTGTTTGTTTGTTTTTCCACTTAATATCAGATCTTAGGAGTCTAGAACGCTGATTGGTCAGCACCAAACAGGCCTGGGTTTGAATCTCAGCTCTGCCCCACCATGTGCTGAAGCCGGCTCGTACCCTCACCCAAGAGCCGATCGTGAGCATCTCTTTCCAACCTCAAGTTTGGCGAGACCATCTTGCTAGCTTGAAATTCTGGGGGAAAATATGCCCCACAGAGAGTGACCAGTGCCTCAAACTCAGACTTTTTTGTTTGGGTTTGAGTGCTAGTCATTAACCTGACGGGCACACCTCTAGTTTTGCTCCTTACAAGCTATGTGAGCTGAGGCAAGTCACTGGACTTGTCCCAGAGATACCGTTGAGAAGAGAAATCAACCCAGGCTCGGCCACGCAGCTCCCGCGGTATCACAACCATATCTGCGACGTGCCTGTCCCCACGCTAGGTGTGATGGATGCAGAAATGAACGAAGTTTTAGTCCTGCCCGCAAGGGGCTCCAGTCTAGTGGGAAGGGAAGCAGACAGCTAAACAGACAGTGCCATCATGCTACAGATGTCAGTGGAACAGGCTAAGTCCAGGGGAAGAAGACCTGACTCCCCAGGTGGGGGTGGGGTGACTTCCCATTGAAGGGTGGCTAGGAAACCAGATCAGAAAAGGCTGGGCCTGGATGATGGAGTTCCAGAGCTGGTCTCAGAAAGCAGAGCTCATTTCTTCTCAGCTCGAAGAGAGAAAGTCACTTGCTCAAGGTCACACAACATAGAAGTGACCGAGTCAGGATTCTAACTCAAGTTTTCTGGGCCCAAAGCAGGACTCACCTCCTGCTGCCTAGTCTGCGGTGCACCCAGGCATCAGGCTGTCCGGCAAGTGGGCCCTCATGGTTCTGGGAGAGATCTCAGGAACCCCGAGCACTCACACACAGGAAGGGGGGCACCCTCTGCAGCCTCTGGACCAGTCGGGTCCTCTAACCGGGAACTCACACTCTCACACAGGGCTGCCACCAGGGTCAGAAATGCCAACCACATACTTAGGCTGAGTTTGGAAAAGCAAAGGCATGAAGCTCCTGTGCAGTTTCTGGGCTCCGTTCTTCATGCATGCAGGAGCTCGGGGAGGGGCAGAGGCTGAGGAAGAGAGGGACTCCTCAAGGAGACTCCTGCTGAGCACAGAGCGAGACATGGGGCTGGATTCTAGGACCTGGAATCAAGACCTGAGCCAAAATCAAGAGCCAGCCACTTAACCACCTGGGCTACCCAGGCGCCCCGAGGATGAAGGAGTAAGAAGCCCAGAGAGGAATGGGCACATCAGCCACAGAGCATCCCAGAGCCTGGGGCCTCCAGGGAAGGGTCAGTGGGACTCTGCCATGTTGTCTGGAGACCGGCACAGTGACAGGTAACTCTCCATCCTCCTCGTTCATTCGTTTAGTAACACCCACAGGGACCTCTTACTGTGTGCCATGTGTGAGACGTGGCCCATCAGGGAGCAAGGCAGGCAAGGTCCCCACCCTACGGGCAATTTCTTTCTGACAGGGGAGATGGAGCATAAAGCATAAGCCAGGAAACTGACTGATTTCAGACGGTGATAAGTGCTCTAGAAGAAATAAAACCGGCTGCTGCGATGCGAGGGACCAGGTGTGGTCAGGACATTTTCTCTGAGGCGGTGACATCTGGCCTGTCATCCAAATGACAGGAAGCAACCAGCCACATGAAGGTCTGCAGGAAAGGTATTCCAGGCAGAGGGAATAGCAGTGCAAAGGCTCAGAGATTATGTCGGCTAAAGGAGCTAACTTTCTGGGACAGGAATGGCCCAAGGGGGCATTGGACACACACCCAAAACAGAAGGTACAGCAGAACCAAATATACCACACGCCGATATGCGACCTCAAACTGATCTTCCTATTCTCTGCACCTCGGTTTCCGAATCCATCCATGGCTCAATAGCAGAAACCTTCCCACTTCTTGAGAGAATGAAATGAGTTTATATACATGTGACCCTCCCCACTCAGAACACAACTCTCGGCTACACCTGGGATTGCCCCACTAGGACCTTGGAGTCTAAGGGACAATCTGCAGGCCGGGGGTCTTCCAAGACCTGAGGAGGGACAGGGAAGGGCTCAACTCCAAAGGAAGCCAAAGAACTGGAACAGGTTTGCCAGGTTTCTAGTTTCTTTGATGGACCCCAAGGAGAATAGGGTCACCCTGCTCAGTGATGTCAAAGTGTTTACTTGTCCAGTTGATTTGGGGGTCCTGGACATATAAGAAGCCACTGAGCACCCTGCACAGTTTCCATCCTAGTGGGCCCCCTTCCTCCTTTCTGCAGGAAGACCCAAGGGAATCCTTTCATGGGGTCTGTTGATGGGTAGGGAGCCATGGGAAGGTGGGCAGTGAGAGCTGAGACCCCACACCTTGAGCGCTGGAGTCAGGGCTCCTAGAAACGCCTTTCCATTCCCCACATGCATTTACACCATGTTCATGCAGAAGTCCTAACACAGCGACGTCAACCAGCAGCAGATAGTCAACCACAGCGACGTCTACCAACTCAAAGAAGAGCTAGGGCACAGAGCTCATGGTCAAGAATCCAAGCATCAAGCGCCCCCTGGTGGTGGTCATAATGTTCCGACACCTGGAGCCAGCAGGCTCTGGATAGTGAACATCCGGCCCAACCTCCTCCAGCGTGGTGGGGAACCTAACAACAAAGCCCAGGGCTTATTTGGTACAGTGCACAGCCAGGGACGATGAGCTGACATTCAGCCACTGCCCACTAGAAAGGGACATGTCCTGAGGATATGTTCAGGACTTGTCTATAGTCAAGCAGCAAGTAGATTGTACTTAATGGCCAGAAAGAGCACTGATTCATTCATTCATTCATTCAATCTGCTTCACTGAGCATCTACAGTATGTCAGGCGCTGTCAGATAACCCAAGAGTGACCAAGACTAAGTGCCTGCCCTCGTGAAGCCCCCATTCTACTGAGGAAAAAGATGATAAGCACAGGAAAAAATCGCTATGGGGTGTGTCAGGTGAGGATTTTAGAATGAAAAACAAAGCATGGTATGAAGAGAAGCAACAGAGGTGTTATCTTAGACCAGATAGCCATGGAAGGGCTCTATGAGGACAGGACACTTGAGCTGAGACCCTGGGAAGAGGTAGGCAGAGAACTCTCTAAGGGGAAAGCATTCCAGGCAATGGAATGAGAAAGTACTCCCTGATGCAGGGACTCCCTTGGCATATGTTCCAGTCACAGCATTTAATCTGTAACCCCAAACCCAGCAAAAATACCTTTCCAAACAAAGACAAAATAAGGACTATTTCAGACATCCAAAACCTCAAAGAATTCATCAACAACAGACTATAATAAATGTTAAACAAAGACTTTCAGTCAGAAGAAAAATGACACCCAATAGATTTATGGATTGAAGGAATGAAAAACACCAGAAATAATAACTACACAGGTAAATATATTAGTTTTGTTATTATTTAAGCCAATTTTAAAAATAATTAACCACTTAAACAAAATGACAACATATATTGTGAGGCCTATAACATGTATATGTAAGTAAAATGTATGACAACAATAGAATTATAGCCACTATAAAAGTCCTATACTACACCTGAACTGATACAATACCATTTGTAGACCATTATAAGTTAAAGGTATATAGTATAAATCCCAAAATAGGGAAGCCTGGGTGACTTGGCTTAAGCATCTGCCTTCAGCTCAGGTCATGATCCCAGGGTCCTGGGATCGAGCTCCACACTGGGCTCCCTGCTCCGCAGGAAGCCTGCTTCTCCCTCTCCCTCTGTCTACCCCTCTGTCTACTTGTGCTCTGTCTTTATCTCTGCCAAATAAATATAACCTTTAAAATAAATAACTAAATCCTAAAATAATGACTAAATTAAAACTAAAAGTTATAGTCAACAATATAGTTAATAGAGAATAAACCAACAATAGAGTTAAATTAGAATCTTAAAAAAAAAATCCATAAAAAGACCAAACAAAGAGAAAGGAAACAAAGAACAGCTGGGACAAACATAGAACAAATAACAAGATGATAGGTTTAAGCCTCACTATATCAATAATCACGTTAAATGTGAATGATCCAAATACCCCAATTAAAAGACAGAGATTGTCAGGTTGGATAAAAAGCAAGAACCAAGTAGATGTCTCAAAAAAGACACATTAAATTTAAAAACACATATAAGGGGGCGCCTGGGTGGCTCTGTGGGTTAAAGCCTCTGCCTTGGGCTCAGGTCATGATCCCAGGGTCCTGGGATCAAGCCCCGCATCAGGCTCTCTGCTCAGTGGGGAGCCTGCTTCCTCCTCTCTCTCTCTGCCTGCCTCTCTGCCTGCTTGCAATCTCTGTATGTCAAATAAATAAATAAACCTAAAAAAATAAAAACACATATAGGTTAAAAGGACATGCAAAAGTTATGCCATGCTACCACTAAACAAAAGAAAGCTAGAGTGGCTATATTAATATCAGAAACAGTAGCTGTCAGTTCAAAAACTATCAGCAGGGATAAAGAAAATCACTCACGATGATAAAGAGATCAATTAATACAGAGGGCATAATAATCCAAAATGGAGGGCATCTAAGAACAGAGCTTTAAAATACAGGTTGCACAAACAGAACTGCAAGAATAAGTAACAAATCCACAGTTATGGTTGACGACTTCCAGACTCCTCACTCAATTATTAATAGAACAAGTGGACAGAAACTCACGATATGGAAGATTTGAACAACTCTCTAAAACAACTTGACCTAGTCAACATTTATAGAACACTTCCCTCAACAACATCAGAATATACATAATTTTTTAAGTACTCATTGAATATTTTAAAAGAGAGAGCCATAAATCAAATCTGAATAAATTTTAAAAGATCCAAGTCATACAAAGAATGTTCTCTGACCATAATGGAACTAAATTAGAACACTTTAACAGAAAGATATGAGGAAAATCACCAATACTTAGAAACTAAAAACATACTTTTAATAATCCATGGGTCAGGGACATCTGAGTGGCCCAGTCACAAAGTGTCTGCCTTTGGTTCAGGTCATGATCCCAGGGTCCTGGGATAGAGCCCTGCATTAGGTTCCCTGCTCAGTGGGAAGACTGCTTCTCCCTCTACCTGCTGCTTCCCCTGCTTGTGCTCTCTCTCTCAATCTGGCAAATAAATAAATAAATAAATTTTTTTTTAATTACCCATGGGTCAAAGAAGAAATCAACAGGAAATTACAAAGTATTCTGAACTGAATGAAAATGAAAACACAACACAAAATAAAAACAACAAAATTCTTGGTATGCTACTACGACAGTACTAGGAGGGAATATATAGCACTAAACACCAACATTAAAAAAGAAGAAAGGTCTCAAATCATTGATTTCAACTTCTACCTTAAGAAACTGCAGATGGGGGATGCTTGGGTGGCTCAGTGGGTTAAAGCCTCTGCCTCTGTCTCAGGTCATGATCCTGGGGTCCTGGGATAGAGCCCTGCATTAAGCCCTGCATCAGGCCCTCTGCTCAGCAGGGAGCCTGCTTCTCCCTCTTTCTCTGTCTGCCTCTCTGCCTGCTTGTGATCTCTGTCTGTCAAATAAATAAAATCTTTAAAAAAAATAAAAATAAAAATAAATTTAAAAAAGGATACTAGGGATGGGCTGGTAGGAGTCAATATACAAACATATAGCTATAAAATAAATAAGTCTTAGAGATGTAATGTACAGCATGGTTAGGGTTAATAGTTAATAATACTGCATTGCATATTTGAAAGTTACTAAGAGTAAATCTTAAAAGTTCTCATCACAGGAAAAAATGTGTAACTATTTATGGTAATAGATGTTAACTAGACTCATTGTGGTGACCATTTGGCAACATATACAAACATTGAATCATTATGTTGTATACCTGAAACCAACATCATGTTACACATCAATTCTAACTCAATTTGAAAAAGAAGAGGCAAAGAAAACTGGGGTGGGAAAAGCAAATTAAGGCCAAAGTAAACAGAAGAAAGGAAATAATAGAAATTAGAGCAGAAATCGATGAAATAGAAAACAGAAAAATAAAAGAGAAAATCCCTGAAGCCAAAATGTGATTCCTCAAAGAAATCAGTAAAATTGATAAACCTCTGAGTAGACCAGTAAGCAAAAA
Source organism: Mustela nigripes (assembly GCF_022355385.1). Classification (NCBI taxonomy): domain Eukaryota; kingdom Metazoa; phylum Chordata; class Mammalia; order Carnivora; family Mustelidae; genus Mustela; species Mustela nigripes. The sequence goes on along the minus strand of NC_081570.1, from coordinate 27,640,223 downwards.
AGATAAAATACAGATTATGGGTATCAGGAGAGATGACATCCCTACAGATTCCACACCTCCCTACAGATTCCCCACATATTAATGATATCCCTACAGATTCCCCACATATTAAAAGGAATAAGGGGATATGAAAAACACCTTCCCACAAATAAATTTGACAATTTAGATGAAATGGACAAATTTCTTGAGACATAAACTATCAAAGTTCACTCAAAAAGCAGATACTCTGAATAACCCTGTATCTATTAAATAAATTGAATTTGTAGCTAAAAACCTTCCAACAAAAAAACTGCAGGACCAGATGATTTCAGTGGAGAAATCTAGCAAATGTTTAAGGAAGTCATAATAATGCCAATTCGGCAAAAACTCTTCCAGAAAATTAAAGCAGAAAGAATTCTTTCCAGCCCATTCTTACTCTGATAACAAAGCCAAAGACATTGTAAGAAAACTACAAACCACCATCCCTCATGAACACAGAAGTAAAATGCTAAACAAAATTGTAGCAACTTGAATCTGACAATATATCAAATAGATTCTGTATAATGACCCAGTGAGGGTTATCCTGGGAATACAACGTTGGTTTAACATTCAAAAATAAACCCACGTAATCCGTCATATCAGCAGAAATTTTTAATGTCCGATGGCCACTATAACAAATTACTATAATCTTAGTGGCTAGTACAGACTTAACTCTCTTATGGTCCTGGAGGTCAGACATCCAAGGCTAAAATCAAGGTGACAGCAGAATTGCATTTCTCCTGGTGTCTCAGGGTGAAGACATTTCCCTGCCTTTTCTGGCTTCTAGAGACTTCCTGCATTTCTTGGGGGCATGGCTACCTCCTCCCTCTTCAAAGTCACCAGCAGCCTAACGTCATGGCAGAGAAGGGCTCCTGGAAGTTGAGGGATGTGGCTGTCCAGGTGTTCTCATTTAGGTGGTATTAATTTTTGTTTGTTTGGTTAAGGAGTATCCCTGAGGCTGAACTGTCACTTGGTCCAGCCCCCTGCACCCAGAAAAACATGTACCCCAACTCCCAAAAGAGAAGAGTCAGATGTTAGCCTTCCTAATGGTCAGAGGTTGGGAAGAGCAGGACCCACCAGAGGAAACAGAGAAGGATGGCCAGGGAGGCGGAGGTAGAGCCTTGGTCTGTGCTGCCTGAGGGCAGAAGCTGAGCGCAGAGACTGTTTCTTTCAGGGAAGAGAGAATGGTCTGCAGAGATGTGAGAAGTGACCGCTGAATCAGCAATGGGAGGCTCACTGGGATCTTGGCAAGAGCTTGTCTCACCAGGCCTGTGGGAGGCGAGGGCTGACTGGGTGGGGGAATGGGAGGGAGGAGGTGGTGATGGTGAGGACAGACAGACGATGTCTTCCTGAGATCCTGCTGGGAGGTAGGGCTTGGCCACACTCAGGGCCTGAAATTTTGAGGACTCTAGGAATGTTAAATGTTCTCCTGCCCCAGAGGAGTCTGGGACACCGCCCCCCTCCGCGGGTAACGGCTTAGGGGCCACTCTCCCCGACCCCAACCCACCAGCAGTCTCAGCTCGTGCCTCCCCCTCACCATAATAGAATAGTAGTTCGTACTTTGCAAAATTCCAGGGAGCAGTGGGACCCCAGAGGGGGTAGCTGGTGCAGAGGAAAGAACTCTGGCTTCAGAGCCAAGAGGCCTGGGTCCCAGCACCTGCTCCATTCTCGCAGCAGGACCCTGGACAAGTCCCACCTGCTTCCACTTCCTTTCCTGTAAAATGGTCTATGCCTGAGAGAGGAAGTCTCCCAGCTCCCCCGTGCCCCCAGGACCCTCCCGGGGATTGGCAGGGAGACGTGGGAGCCCCACGCGAGAGCATATTGAGCAAAATGGTTAAGACTGACCTTCAGGATCCTAGTGTGAATCTAAGCTGCCCACTTACTAGCTGTGAGACCCTGGGCAAGTCACCCCACCTCGCTGAGCTTCGGCTGCCCGTCCTATAAAGCAGCGCCTACTTCAGAGTTGGCGTGAGGACTGAATGAGAGAGCCTGCAGGAACGGGCTTCACCCAGTCCCTGGCCCATGGTGAGCACAGTGCGTGTGAGCCGTTACTGGCTTCCACCCAGCTCACCAGGAGACGGGTGTCCCCCCTCAATGTGAGTTTCCTGTGAGCCCAGGATTCGGAGAGCCAGGGAGCCTTGGTCCCTCAGCTCAGCCAGGGGCTTCAGAATAATAGACATCCCTTAGACCTGCCCATCCCCCTCTGGCATCTGGATTAGCCCTGAGAGCTCCAACTCAGCTGCTCTCCTTGTCCAGCGGGCCCCTCTCACCTCACCCCTGCTGCTCCCAGTTTGGGAGCAGGGTGGAACCCAGGGCAGGAAGTTGAGCGAGGACTTCAGAGCCTGGCTTGGACTCCTCCCCCCACCCCCAGGCCTGTGACTTTAGGCAGGTCACTGGACCCTTCTGTGCCTCCATTTCAGCATCTACAAAACAGGGCTAAGAATGGTACTCCCCCCATAGAGTCTGGGTGCAGATCGTGACAGTGAATAAATTCCAAGCACTTACAATAGTGCCTGGCACCGCTGAAGGCCATGTAAATATCTACTATTCTTATTATGCCTCTGGTTTTATCCAGCCCGCAGCCAAACACACAGTAGCAGGCTCCACACCATACTTACTGAATTAATAGGGGGATGGATTCATTAATAAAGCAACCAACCCCTAAGATTCCTCAGTTCACTGATAACTGATAACAAAAACCGTGGATTTCAATGCCTCACAGGTGCCAGGAGCTTCGTAACACGTGACCTCATGGAATCCTCCTCAAACCCAGCGAAGCGGGTACTGGCACGCCTGTTTCACAGATAAGGAAAGCACGACTCTTCGGGGTTAACGGGTCCAAGAGCGCACAGTCATTTTTTTTTTCCTCCCCTTTAATTTTTAATTGTACCCGTGGTACAAAAGCAGTGAGGGAAAAAATTTGAATAGAAAGAGGCCAAATAAAAACAATAAAGATAAAACCACCTGGGATTCCTACACCCAGAAATTTCCATTAAGTTTTCGCTGACTCTCACATAGCCTTTCTTCATGCACATATATATGTATATATAATTTTTTCCCCACAAAGATGGGCTCACATTATGCACACACGGCACTCCGATAGACTGTGGCTCTCTTTCTATGCCAATAAATCTGCACCACGGGCAGCTAGTGTTCTATCGTAGAGCTGGATCACAATTTATTTAACCAATTTGCTGTTGTGGGATATTTAGTCTGATCCAATTCTCACCACTTTATGTGATGAATATCCTCCTTATCCATACAACTTTCTGAACTTGTCCAATTATTGCTGTAGGATAAATTCCTAGAAGTGAAATTTCTGAGTCAGAGACAATACATTTATTTAGGGCTTTTCATACACATGAACCGCCACATTGTCTCTCAGAAACAACGCTGCCGATTCACGCTCCCGCAGGCAGTGAATGAGCTATGAGCCCCTAATACTGAAGATACACAAAATGGGGCCAAAACGGTGCATTAGTCAGGAAAGGTTAGGCCAAGCTGCAGTAACGAATTAACCCCAAATCACAGCGGCATAAAACAACGGAGACTGGGGTGCCTGGGTGGCTCAGTGGGTTAAGCCTCTGCCGTCAGCTCAGGTCATGATCTCAGGGTCCTGGGATCGAGCCCCGCATCAGGCTCTCTGCTCAGTAGGGAGCCTGCTTCCCTTCTTCTCTCTCTGCCTACCTCTCTGCCTGCTTGTGATCTCTGTCTGTCAAATAAATAAATAAAATCTTTTAAAAAGGGGGGGGGGCGCCTGGGTGGCTCAGTTGGTTGAGCAACTGCCTTCAGCTCAGGTCACAGTCCTGGAGTCCCAGGATCGAGTCCCACATCAGGCTCCCAGCTCCACAGGGAGTCTGCTTCTCCCTCTGACCTTCTCGCCTCTCATGTTCTCTCTCACTGTCTCTCTCTCAAATAAATAAATAAAATCTTAAAAAACAATAATAAAAAAAATTTTTTAAAAAGATTGACTTCGGGCCACATTGCAGGTTCAATCTGGGCCAGCAGAACAAGGGCCTCTGCCTCAGCCGGGTGAACTTCAGGGACCCAGGGTGACAGAGAGCCCGCCATCTTGTAGCTCTACCGTGTGGAACACAGGACCTCCTAGTTCCTCCAGAGAATTCGAAGAGTGAGCACCCAGGTTCTTAAATGCCTCAGTTCAGAAGGGACACATGCCACCTCCAGTCCATGCATCAGCTAGAACTGTCCCGTGGCCATATCTACCTGCATATGAAGTGGAAAGTGCGGTCTTCTGTGTGTCTAAACCCGAGACACATGAACACCAGTCAAGTCCGCTATGGGTAGGAAGGGGTCAACGTCATGGAAGGTCTCCTCTGGCAAAGAGATCTGAATCAAAGCCTGTAACTTGCCCCGAGTGTGGATCTTCTTGAGAAAGAATTATGTCTCAGGATAATGAAGACAAGGGGGAAGGCCAGGCAAGTGAATCAGGCAGTGGGCTGGTGACAAGTCCCCTCTGACCTGCAGGGCAGCCCACCCCAGTGCTTATCCTGGGCTCCATCACCCAGAGCCATGTGGACCCCAGGAAGGCTAGGGTCCAAGTTTATTCTTCCTGCAAATCTACGGGAGGCACAGGAGTGGTGTCTATGAGAAATTCTCTCTATAGCCCATTCAGCCAGCCCCTGACCCATCAGCAGACAGCAGCAGGAGGTCAGCCCACCCCTGGGGGTCAAGTGCAAACAGGAAACTGGGGGACAAAAGTGGTGAGACTCTCTGGAGCGAGACTACCTGGATTTGTGAACCAGCTAAGCCACTTACCATTTCTGTAACCTTGAGCAAGTTACTTATCATCTCTGGGCCTTTGTTTCCCTAACTCTACACGGGGATAATTAAGAGTAGCTATTTCCAAGGGCTATTATGAAGCTTAAATAAGTCACTGTTCATTCCTTTACTTAACAACCATGGGACAGACACCCTTATAGACACTGGGATGCAGAGGTGAACAAAACAAAGCCCCTTCCCTCAAGGAGTTTATATTATCTTAAGGGGACAAGTAACAAAGACACTAACAAATAACACAGCTTTTCAGACGGTAATAAGTGCTATGGAAAAAAACTAAGCAGGGGGAAGGGGAGAGGCAGTGATGGGAAATGTTGTTTTAGCCAGAATGGATTCCTCTGCGAAGTGACATTTGAGCAGAGACCTAAGTGAAGTAAAAGAGAGAGTCATGTGGCTATCAAGGACAGAAGTTCAGACAGCAGGATAAGTATGTGCAAAGGCCCTGAGGCAGGGGTATAAAAAGGCCAGTATGGATGGGGCAAGTGAATAAGAAGCAAGTCAAATTCAAAATCTATTTACCACACAGAGCTTTCTGTAAGCCATGCAGTCCAGAGTCAGCTTCAGGTTCCTCAGCTCAGTGGCCCTGAGGTGCCAGCCTCTGGGCTCAGCCTACCCCAGGCACATCACTTAGTCCTTCATGGCCCACTGCCTGTCAGGAGTCTGGGACCTGGTTCCCTTCACCCCTGGACAACCAGTTGGCAGGAGAGAAAAGGTACAGAAGCATCATTACAATATATTTGCATGAAGAAGAGAAGAGGAATAAAAACAGGTTGAAAGGAGACAGTTCTGAGCATAGTCAGACCTGTGCCCTGGCCTTCAGGCATAGGGATGGACGTTGGTCGAGAACTTACCTGCCAGGCACCGTTCAAACCATCAGTCCTATGAAGTAGGTGTTATTCTCCTGGTGATACAGAATCAGAAACAGAGGAACAGAGAGGTTGAACTTGCCTGAAATCACACAGCTGGAGAGAGACAGAGAAAGAATTCAAACTTAGGATGTCCAGTGGGCATTTGGACTTTTATCGTTGCCCTAGACTATCTCTTGAAAGGCAGATTTCTTCTTAAAAATTAGAGAACTGAATCTCCCTCCCCTCCCCCAATCAGGCAGCAGATCCGTTCGCTGGGGAGGCGCTCTTGGCTGCACTTGTCACCCAGCGGGATGCACCAGAAAGGGACTCACCTGCTGAGGGAGGGGCATGAACAGGGAGGAGGAGACAAGGGGCTGTGGCACCCTGCCAAGCTCAGGAAGGTGGCCATGCTCTGGACTGGCGTGTCTGTTTTCCATGGTCAGCAGCATAGAAATCTGGCTTATAGCCATCCTATCACTGGCCTACTGGCAGGCAGACAGGGCAGAACAAACAGGGCCAGACAGAAGGGGCATGGGAGACAGGAGAAAGCACGGGCCAGGGGTTACAGCCCTCCGGTCCACTGGCATCGCTCAGCCCCTCACACATCTGCCACCTCGCACACACCCAGACCTTACACCACCCAGAGTTTGTGGGGGGCTTTGGGAGGGGAGAGCTCAGGATGCAATAGGGACCCAGAGACAGGGCTGATGGCTCTGGAGGCCACCAGCCAAGACAAACCAAATGCAAACAAGGATACAGTCAAGGCTATAGACCAGACCCAGTGGGGGAAACCCTACAGAACAGGCTCAGCTATAGAAGCTTTCGAGGTAGTGAGCTGGTCCACTGAAATAGCCACTTCTGCCATCTGGCTGGGAGTAAGGAAGAGTCCCTCTCAACATCTAGATACCAGAACTCAGCAAAAAATTCCCAGCTGAAGCAAGCCAGCTGTCACCTCCCAGCTCAGGGCCAGGGGCAGGACTTCAGAGCTGACGGGAGAAGAGCAGAGAATAAAATACGCAGTCATAGATGCTCCCCAGACCCCCGAGAGAGCCGAAGGAGAGAGAGTTAATCCTGCAAAGCCCTAGCTGACTCCGGGGCAGATTTCAAAGAGCTGGACAGTGAGGACCCAGAGAAGTCCTGATTGTATCTTATCCCACGACCCTCATTTGCTATCTTGGAACACCCCAGCCATCAGGGAAGGCCACAGTCTCCAGGAGTATGGATGGCACAGAGCTCTCCCCACAAAACCTCATGCTCTCCTGTGGGAATGCCAAAGACAGGTGGTGGGGAGAGCCACTTTCAGTGACTATCTGTCTAATAACGTGCCCCACGCTTAGGTCAGCACATGTGGCCGTGGCATGGAGATAGCCAGAGAAGACTATACCACTCTCCATGGGAGAGAGAAAAGACACCACGAACCACAGTGCAGGTCGTCGGTGGGCTGAGAATCTCTGTTGGCTAAGATTGCCGTGTCCCAAGTGGGGCGGCCAGCACAGCCCCCACACACGCCCCAGTGCGCCACGATTTCCAGTTGTAGAAGGCTGAATTTGTAGGCTCCAAAGATGTGTCTGCCTTGACCCTAGGATTGTGCCCTTACCTGAAATAAGGGTCTTTGCAGATTCACGAATACGTGTCTTAATGACGTATGATGGTAAGGATCTCAAGATGAGATCATCTTGGATGAGGTGGGCCCTGAACCCAATGACAAGTACCCTTAGAAGAATCAGAAAAGGGAAAACAGAAACAGAGAGAAGACAGCCTGCAGAGAGGGGGTGGTGTTGGGACCCAAGAGAGCCTGAGCCAAGGAGCACCGGGTGTGGCTGGCAGCCTCCAGGGACAAGTGGGGGGCACAGATGCTCCCTTAGAGCTCCAGAGTGAACCCACTGGCTGACACCTTGACTTCGAACTTCTGGCCTCCAGAACCACGAAAGAATAAATTTGTCGTTTTGAGCCACGATGTTTGGGGTCTCTTGTAACAACAGCCCTAAGAAATCAATACACTTGACAACCATTTCGGTTTTGCTACATAACAAACTTAAAACTTAACGGCTTAAAACAGCAACAGTTTGTTATTTCTGCAATTCTGTGGGCGGGGGATGCAGACAGGAGTCAGCTGGGTGGTCTTTCTGCTGTGTCCAGGTTGGGCCGGGGCTCACATGCATTCGGCTGGCATGTGAATCAGGCTGGAAAGCCCCACATCTCACTCGCCCATCTGGTACCCTCAACATGTTCCATGTGCCTGGCCCAGGCTTCCTCACAATATGGTCTCAGGACAGTCAGGCTTCTCACACCGCACCTGGCTTCCGAGAGGCGGGGCAGAGCGAGAAATGTGCAAGTGGCAGATCTCTTTAACTTTGACCTCGGAAGTGACACGGTGTCATTTTCGCTATTGGTGAAAGCTGTCAGGGGCCAACTTAATTCAAAGGGAAAGAAAATAGACTCCACCTCTCAGGGGGAGGAGTGGCACAGAATGTGCAGTGGGATCGTCTTTTACCCGCAGAGACCAAGACCCAGGATGCGGCCACATTCCGAGCGTGGAGTGGTTGTTCAAAACCTGTCAGGGCTCTGGCTGGAAACAGACCACTCACTCCAAGGGCTCAGGGAGAAGGTTTAAAGCCTGCCCCGTTGGCCGGGGCACTTTCAGAGCTCAAGGGACCCATCAGCTGCCACCCTACAGAAGTCTCCCGTGGGCCACACCCACCTGGAAGCCAGAGAGGGGTGGCAGGAGATCCCTCCCTACAGGTTCTGCCTCCCAGGTGCAGAGGGGGGTGGCGGGGACTGGAGGCAGGGGGAGGGAGGGGGCAAACAGCAGAAAGATCAGGAGTACCTGTTTCCAGAGCATGCCTGCGCTAACCCTACTCTGTGCCCGGCACTTTCTGAGTTTTCCTGAACTGGAGCCTGAGACCGGGCACGGGCTAGGCAGGGCCAGGCTGGGGGTGAGGGGCTCTGCCCAGGTAGAAGGGGCTGGCAAAGACTGAGGGTGGGGGTGCTCTGACCCGGCTGCTCAGAGGTGGTTGGGACCCCTCAGCCATGTGCCCCCACCCCAACTCTCTGATGGGTCACTCAGGACAGGTCACCCCTCTCCCCCCACCCAGCTCCATCCCTGGCTCCCCCCTCCCCTAGCTGGACCCCATCCTTACCACCTTAATGAAGTTCCCCAGCTGACACTTCCTAATTCCCCAGTGATTAACTTCCAGCAGATTAGAACCGGGACAGCTATTTAATTAACACGCATGTCTGAGATTACTCAGGACTCATTAAGACTCCATGATTGACTTGTTAAGGTACAGGAATTCAATTACTTGCCTGGCACTGAACTCCTGGCCAGGGCATGGCGGTGGGGGGAGGGGCGGCTCCAAATGTCCAGCCTGAGAACGCCAGTCTGAAGCAGGGGGGAAACAGGCCTGTCCCAGAAAAGCCCAAGTGTGAGAGAGGAGACACAACTTGACCCCAGGAGAGCCCCGATCTGAGCAGGATGTTACAACCCTTGCTCCCAGAGTGCCCCAGACTGAGCGGGGAGATATAGCCTCTACCTTTGGGTGTTTCCGAGTGTGAGAGGAGAAATAGATTAGAAATAGATCTTACCCCCAAGGAACTTCCTGACGGGGGAAGACCTAAGTCATATCCCTACGACACAAAGGCCCTGGCCTAGGGAAACACAATCTCTCTCTTTGGGCACCCCCGTTCTGAGAAGGATAAGACAGCAGTCATAAGGAGACCATCTGAACGGCCTTGGTGGAAAGACACACCAACATTGGGGGCCCCAGTCTGAAGGGGGAGAGAGAGCCGAGGCCGTGGGAAGTCCATTCTGAGGACACATGGACCTTTCCCAGGAGAGCCCCTGATTGAGGAAGGCACAAAGCCAGCATGTCCACTGGAGAAACCCAAAGACCAGAAAGACTGAGCAGTCATGGCAGAAGGGAGGGGGATATCTGGAACCGCCCTCCCTCAGAAGAGACCAGGGAGGGGGCCTCAGAAGCTGATGGGGAAGGGATGGGCAGAGTCAGTCTGCCAGAGTCAGGCCCAGCTGCCCCATCCCCACACCGGAAGTCTCAAGGGCGGGACAAAGACTATTCTTCTCTACAGCCCCAGCCCACCCAGCTGGGACCCGAACTGCACCATCAGAGAAGGACTGGGGAAACAGGAGTAAAAGAGGGGCCCAGGTAACTGAAGTTTGACAAATAAGGTTGGGATGACCACAATAATGACGGGGAATTTACTGACCACCTCCTTGACCCTGAGCATTTTCCACGCATCCTCTCCGTTGGTCTCCCCAGATGGGGAAATGGAGGTCCAGACAGGTTAAGTAACTCATCCAAGGTTACCCAGTAGTAAGGAGTGGAACCTGGCTGAAATTCAGGCGGTCTTGGTCAATACCCTTTGTTGCACCATGCCCAGGCCCTTCCCCTGGCCTGTGGGAGGGCCGGCTCACACCTTCTGCTGCAGCCCCTGTGATTAAAACCCTCTCCATAAACCACATGGCAGAAATCTGCAAAGGCAGATTTGCAGATGGGTCAGTGAATGAATGAAGCCCCCACCGCAGCTGCATGAAGAGGAGACCCCATGGAGAAGCCTGGACCCCTGAGTCAAGTGAGCCCAACAGGTTGATGGTGGTGCAGGGGCAGAAACTTGGACTGGATCCCTGCGAAACTCTGGAGCACATTTTTCAGCTGACAGATAAGACTTAAAGTGGACCATGGGGCAGGAGGGGAGTGGCCAAGAAGGGGTGGGCTCTGGTGGAAGCCGGTGGTGTGTGGGCTCCAGGCATGGCTCTGCCTCCCACAAGCTGGGTGGCCTCAGGCAAGTGATTCACTCTCTGAGACTGTCTCCTAACCTTGAAATAGGGCTGGTGAGGGTATGACCTCAGGTGTGCGAAATAACCACGTGTGGCAGGTGAAAAGCACTCAGCACTCGGGGTCATTTGTTAACTTTTCAGGAAGAAAAGGGAAGTCCCCAGGAGCCAACAGCCTTTCACTGAAAAATTCCACCTGCTAACCGCCAGGCAGAACCGAGTTTCTGGTAGGATGAGTGGGAAGGGCACGAAGGATCTTCAGAAGCCCGTCCGATGGCCTCCCGAGCCACCTCGATTTCTGTCAGATGCGGGCTGGATAAAATACGGGCACATGCTGACTGAAGCCGTGGGGTGCGTTGATTAAATGGAGCAGAGGCCACGGCATTGGAGAGGGTCATTACAAAGCACATCCGAAAATGACAAGACGACAGAAAGCCAGGACCGACGGGGCAATGAAAACCCACCCGGCCAGTCCAAAGCAGCACATTCGGACCCAGAAGATAACATGTAACAGGGAAAGGGGAGAGATCCGCTCTCTGAAAGCCAACAGGAAGAGAGTTTCACCTCCATCTGCTGGCTTAGCACACAAAGCCGTGAATAAAAACGGAGTGTGGGAAGGAAAGCGTGTGCGTGTTTGTGTGTGTGTGTGCGTGTGTGCATGCGTGTCCTCCCGTGGCTTAAAAATATCCTTTAAAACCCTTTCCAATTGCCTCACAATATCTTAAACCATCTTAAAATAACCTTATATATCTTAATATATCTCTGGAAATATCCATAGGAAATGAATAACTTTTTTAGTCTGTGGAGAGAACTAAGGCTACAAGACAGGGGTGTGGGAGGGAAATTTTTCCCTGAATAATACCCTTTTATGATTTTTAATTTCGAACCCTGTGAATGTATTGCCTATTCAAAAATTAAATTAGAGAATGTTAACACTGGTTATCTTTAGTTGCTGGGGTGATAGGTGGTTTTACTTTCTTCTTCGTATTTTCCTGTAATGTCGGAACTTTCTTAATGACCATGTATTACGTTTTTAAATCAAGAAAAATAAGAGCGCTGTTAACATTTTTCTGTAAAAGTCTGCCTCGCTTGTCTAGGCTGAAGGTCTGGCTGGGCCACAACTCACGTGACAAAAGAAATACTGGAGGCTTGCGGCTCCGAGGGAAACCGTTGAGAAATGGGACCAGGGTGGCTGGATGGCCACAGATGGCCGAAGGAGGAGGCAGAGGCAGAGTGACATGCTGCCAGAAAGAACTTTCTATCAAGGTTGTCTTGGGATGCAGTGAGCTCCCCATCCCCAGAGGTGTGACAATACAAAACAAAACAAAAAACAACCTGCTGTTCTTGTCTGGGGGTTACAGAGAGAATTCCTGCTCAGCAACGGAGCTCTGGGGCTCAAGGTCGGATCTCAGGGAAAGAGTTTTCTAAGCCCACGGATGCTGAGCAGGAAGCCCGCCCTGGAGGTTTGCACCGCGGTCCACCGTCCCGGCTGCTGGGACGTCGCAACCATCACTATGGGAGCACCATCCCCTGAAACGCAGCAAGTGTAAACCTGTTAATAATACAGATTCACAAATGATCACAAAACCAGCCAGTGTTCATGGAGCACGGACTGTGTGCCAGACCCTAAACACTTCCGGAGATTAACTGATTTAATTCTCAGAACAGCTACAAGGTCCGTACAGTTTTTCCTCATTTTACAGAGGAGGGCACTGGAGCACGGTCAGGCCAGGGTGCTCTGGTCACAGAAAACTGTGCTGGAGAATCTTTCTCTCCCAGTGTTATGGGCTGAATGGGGCCACCCTAAAACTCATATATTGAAGTATAGAGACTTGGTACCTTATATGCAGAATCTAATTTCTTATAAGTGCCCTGTAAAGTAAGTGCCATCCTTGTCTTACAGACGAGGAAACTGAGGCAGAGTCGCTAAGGAAGCTCTGCACAGTCACGCCCCTAAAAAGCAGAAGAGCCCAACCCCCGCTTCTGACCCATGTGCTCTATGCCTCCCTGTATGCACCTTCTTTTCATCTTTCTTTCATTCTCTGGAGGTCTATAATTATTCATCGTACAATGGTCTGATATTAAAATGAAATTAGCAGCGACCCAGGCGTGGGCAGACACTTTGAAACTTGGCTTCCTCCCCCATTCCCTTCCCCGGCAAAGCCAGCCCGGGTGTTAAACGATCATCTTCGCTGCATAATGGGTTTTGCCTTTGTTCTTTTTCTTCCTGACGAAATTGGCCAGAACACACACCTCAGCTACACCCAGAGGCATCCAGACAGGGTCTGATGACGAACACGTGTTCAGGTGCAAAAGGGGGAAATGTCCACTGCAGTCTGTCTGGTCTGCAGTCTAGAATCTCAGAATTTTCAAGTTTGGCTGAGGGCAGCAAAGGGTCAACGGATGGCCTCTTTGGAAGATTAAAGGCAGGGCAAAGAGCCTCCAGGACAAAGAGCAAAAGTCACAGCCACAAATTTCCTCTCCTGCCAAGGCCCAGGTCTCGTATGAAAATGGAGATGAAATTGCTAGAAGGAGATACGGACGTTACTGTCTCTTTAGGGCTTATAGAGGCTAAGAGGAAATCTTTCTCTCGGAGTCAGGCTGGACCAAAGACTTTGCTGACCCTCATCCCGTGGAATATGCTACCTGTCGGTAAGACCTCCAGAACATTCTGCCAGCCCAGCAATCTCAGTCTTAATTTTTGTCATGCCGTGCACAATGCCAGAAGCCACAGCTGTGGAAGGATGGATCCTGATGGGAAAACACAGTGGTTAAGACCAGTGTCTGTGAAGCAGCTATCATGGGCCGGGAGCTGAGGATGTCTCTGTGAGGACACCATGGTCCAGGCCCTCGTGACTCGTGGTGCTGTGGGCTCTGGGCAGGGGACACCCCATTGCCCAGTGACAGGCTATGGCCTGCGCGGGAGCAGGGATGGGCTCCGTCCCAGGCCATAGCCCCTCCTGGGACCTGCTGTGGGAGGGGCAGGGCAGATGGCAAGAGCGTTCACTGTGGGCAGTCTGGACACACGGCCTGGAATCCCTTGTGTTCAGAGAGTTGCGGGAACTTTCCCAGAAAGGGCGGTGGAAACCCCAGGGATGTTCTTGTCAGAAGACTGAGAGGGCCCAGTTTGAGGGAAAAGGACCAGGTTCCCGGGGCGCCTGGGTGGCTCAGTGGGTTAAGCCGCTGCCTTCGGCTCAGGTCATGATCTCAGGGTCCTGGGATCGAGTCCCACATCGGGCTCTCTGCTCAGCAGGGGGCCTGCTTCCCTTCCTCTCTCTGTGATCTCTTCCCTTCCTCTCTCCTACTGTGATCTCTCTCTGTCAAATAAATAAATAAAATCTTTTAAAAAAAAAAAAAAGGACCAGGTTCCCTATCATGCCCCCTCCCTACCTCACCCTGTCTTCTTCGACAGGCCTCCTCTCTCTCTCTCTCCCCCCACTTCCTCTTTCCCTGTCTCTCTCTCTCTCTCCCTTCCTCTCTCCTCCTCTCTCTCTCTCTCTCACATACACACACACACACACACACACACACATCCTGGGGCTCTCAGGACAGACGGCCACCCCCACAGGTCAAAAAGTGAAAAAAGTGAAAGAGAGAAACCACAGTGTCCCCCACGCAGCCTTCAGGCCGGGAGAGGACTCTGCCACTCATCGCCAACCCACGGAAGACCAGAAGCCTGTGCCGCCATGAGCCCAGGTTCAGCAAACTTGGCTCTCCAGCCTCCAAACCTGTCCCCTCCTTCCCGTGCCTATGTGCACACCCCCAGCTAGGCAGTCACAAGGTGCCAGCAGGGAGGGGGCTGAGGGGGTGCCTAGGGACACTGGACACTCTCTCTAGGGGTCTCTCAGTCTCCGAGGGAACCTCCCCACTCTCAAGGAAACTCCAGGCAGAGATGGAGGCAGAGCCCCACCAGGGAGAGCTGGCTGTGTCCTCCAGGAGCCCAGTCTGGGGTTGGGGGCTGAGGGGGACATGGCCGTGCCCTCAAGACATCCAGTCTGAGAGGGGACATGTCCCCAGAATAGTCCTGTCTCAGGGGGAGACCCGGCCATGGCCTCGGGAAGCCAGGGTGAGTGCACAACAGGGGAGCCTAGATAGAGCCCAATGCTGGGTCCCCCATTCTGAGGACAGCGGTGAGACAGACATCAATCCAAGAAGTCCTGACAGACGCATTGGCCCTCCCCAGCCCTGACCGCCCCCCCCCAACCCAGCAGGCCGCAGGTGGGGGTGCCCTAGGGTCGGAGGGGCCTCACAGAGGGCGAGCCAGGCAGCCAGGCGGGAGTCAGGCCCGGGCTGTCACTCAGCCGCCACGGCTCCCCAGGGAACGTTTTACAACTTCACCTATTCGGCGTCGCCTGCTTGACGGAGCATCCAGAGCAATTCCAGGACTATATTTCATTGTCACATTTATTTGCAAGGGGTGTCAGTCAGACCCCGAAGTCAGCCGCGCCACAGCTCCTCGCTCTCCAGGACACGCGTGCAGGGGTCCACACTCCCTGGGGCCCCACGCTCAGGGAGCCCCTGGAGACACACGGAGCGCGCCCGGAGCAGCCGGGCAGTCTGGACACACCACGCACAGTGTGCACACCCGGACCCAGAGCCCAGGGATCGAGGCCGTCCCAGCACACAACTCCACCGGTTCCTCTCCCACGTGGCCACGCAGGTGCACCCGGCCAGGCTCAGAGACGGTGCATCCCTCGCACACACACACAGGCACACACACAAACACAGACACACCCCCCAGCAGGACCTCTTCAGCTGCCCAGCGAGCTGCAGCCGGCCATTAGCACTAATTACCACGCTTGTTGGGGAAAGGATTTAATTAACTCTCCACTGAGGCTTCGGAGGGGAGCCAGGGCCCAGGGCAGGCTCCCCGAGCCTGGGCCTCTGTCCCCTCCCTGGGGTCGCTTGCCAGGTGTGGGGGAAGTGGCTCTGGTCGGGGGTAGAGGGGGCTACCTGTCCCCATAGCTGGCCATATACCGACACCAATCCCATGCATTCAGACGTATGTGTGTGTGTGCACAGACCTACTTGGCAGTGTCCCCACACACGTGGGGCCCCACGGTTAAAAAGAGATAAGAGAAACATAGATACATGGATGAATGAGGAATGAATGGATGGAGAAAATGAATAGGTAATAAATGGACGGATGAGTAAGTAATGGGTAAATAAATAGAAATGGATGGTAGGTGAGAGAGAGAGAGATGGACGGATGGGAGTGGGGAGGAGGAGAGCAGACCAATGGATGGATCAACAAATATAGTTGCATGCAGCCAAGGACACAAGGGACACAGAGCTGCGTAGTCTACAGGGTTCTATACTGGGACATACAGAATAATCACTCACAGACCCACTTAGGTGCACATTCTCTCCTCCACCTTCTCCCGTCTCCTTCCAAGAAAGGAGGCTTCACGGCTTAGTGGTTGCACCGTGAACTCTGGAGTTCACCTACTTGGATTTGAATGGTTCTGCCCTGGCCTTGCTATGTGAACTTGCACACGTTCCTTAAGCTGTCGCTGTCCATTTCCTCACCTATAAGAAGAGACAATGGTACTAGCAGAGAGGGTTGGTGTGAGGAACCCAGCGGGGGAAACAGACCCTAGAACACACAGAAGGGAGTTGGAAGATGCCTGGTCCATAATAAAGGCTCAGTGTACCTTAGCCAATGGTGCTGAGGTGGGTTTCTCTCCTCCAGGGAATAATCTGGAGGTCACAAAAATATCCAGAACAGGCCCACCTTCCCAGGGAAGGAAATGAGGGTCTGTGGCTCCACTTCTGTTCCCTCCCAGCCCCCCACCACATACACCCCGGAGACCAGGTCCTGAACAGAGCTCCAAGGGAAGAGATACTCTGTGGATCCCACGGTGAGGGCAGACATGGGCTGAGCGAGGCCCCCAGCAATCAGTCTGGGAAAACTCGCCTGCAGGGCCCCCGAGCCCCCAGCCCCAACCAATGATATATATTTTCAATTTTCTCAAAGATTATATATTTTTCCTCTAGACGTTCATCTTGTGTTTTTGACCAGGATAAACTGAAAAATAATAGAATCCAGATGGGAAAGAAGATAGTCATTCATTCTGTACAGACTGTGCTGCTGGTACTAACTTCTGGGGGTGGGGGATGGGGAGCAAGTGGTCAGGCCAGTGCCAGATATGGGATCAGTCAGGAGGGGGCTCACAGACCCCTGGGACGCTGCAGCCCCCACTGGCCTCCTCCCAGTCCGGCAGCATGGAAAGAACCAGAGTATGGAGCTGGGACATCAGAGTCTTACCTTGTTATCCGACCTTTCCTAACCCACTCCCCTCTTGGAGATTCATTTTCCTCAGCTGCAAAATCAGAGTAATTCCTCAGTTGTCCACCCAAAGAGAGGATGGCAAACTTGAAGGAGCTGCCCATGAGAGGGCTTCGTAAGATGTGACCCCAACCCACACCGGCAGCATCTATAACCGCAGGGCCCCGGAGTCCCCCAACCTCACTTCCAGGGTTCCGGGCCTTGGGCCTACGTCTAGCAAATGGACTTCTTCAGCTCTCCTGCAATTTACCCTGTCAAGTCTCCCTGACTGTCAGAGCCCATCCTGAGACCCTCAAACCCCCTTGGACCAGTTGGATTTCTCTTGCTCCAGAACCTTGTCTAGCTTAGAAAGTCTACCACGATGATCCCTCTCATTCTGAAAGACCACCAGAGAAGGCAAAACCACAGACTCTCGTTCGTCTCTGTTAGTGCCCACTCCTTTGGGAAGTCCTTCCCAGTGTCTAACTCAAGTCCACGTTGCTGCAATGTACTAGATTCCTCTTCTTTTTTTAAGATTTTATTTATTTATTTGAGAGAGAGAGAGAACATGGGGAGGAGCAAAGGGAGAGAATCTCAAGCAAACTCCTTGCTGAGCGTGGAACCAGACGCGGGGCTCGATCGCACCACCCTGAAATCATGATCTGAGCCAAAATCAAGATTCAGACGCTTAGCCAGCTGAGCCATCCAGGTGCTCCACACTTGCCTACTCTTACCACAGTCCCAGTTGGATCAAATCTGATTGACCGAGTTCTATCATTTTCTGCCAAACAAAACCTTTCTTCTCCGAAGCTCCTTTCATGGACACGAGGCTGACTAAGAAATAAGACACTGGAGTTTGGAGTTCAAGTACCAGCCCTGCCAATTAACTAGTCGTGTGACCTTGAACGGGTTACCTAACTTCTCTGAGCCCTGGTCTCCATAGAGCTCAGAATCCTGCCTTGCCTGCCTCCAAGACTGCTGTGAGACGGGGAAGCCCTGGGTAAACTGAGGTAATTCCCTGCAAATTGGAGGGCCGCCTGGCTCCCGGGGACCTGTCTCCTCTTCTCCCCTACCCCAGAGCCAGCCTCCCGGCCAGGAGTGACACTTTATCTGCCCAGAGCAGGAGGGCGGCGATCTGGAAGGCAAGGAGAGGGGCTGCTCACTCTCTGCCCAGAGTAATTGGTGGTAATCCTGCCGCAGAGCCTATCGCCTTGCTCCCAGCCGTGGGGAAGCTGTGGCCTCATCATCCGTCATTAACTGGGGCTCTTCTGGCGGCTCAATTGTAGAACATGATTTTAATAACCCTGGCAGGAGGGGATCATTTTTCTTTTGTCACTTAACTCCGATTCTGTTGGAGAGAGACGGAGACACAAAAAGAGAGAAAGACTAGCTGACAGAGCAGCCGAGACAGACAGAGTAAAAGGGAGAACGGGGGACAGACAGTCGGGGAGGGAGAGGCATCTAGAGAGCCAGGAACTGGAAATGAGGTCAGGAAGAGGGAGAGGGACGGGTGAAAGGGAGAGGGAGAAAGCAGGGTGAAGAAGCAGCAGAGTGGGAGCACAGCGGCTAGGACAGGCCCTCCCTGGCCCTGCCCCCAACCCCTGCACTGACCGCACGTGTGAAGTTGGGGTAAGACGCCACCCCACCCTGGCAGGCCCAGGCAGCTCCTTCGAGCTGTCTGTTCTGGCTCAGCTCAGGATCTGGTGCGGATGGTCAAAGTACTCCAGGATCGAGGTGGGGAAGGAGGAAAGGAGGGTCCCAGATTTAGGGTCGTTTGCCTAAAAGCAGTAATTCCTCCAGGACGTGGCTATAGTCTAGTGAAGGGGTTGAAACACAGGGGTGAGTCAGGCAGGCTGCAGGCTTGGCTCTGCCACATGTTAGTTGAGTACCCTGACCTCGGTGTTCTCATCTGGACAATGGGTACCTACTTCACACAGTTGTGTGATGAGTACCTGCACTGCACCCAGCACTGTGCGTGGCACATAGAAGCCATCAGGGAATGAGACACCCAGGCCACTGAGAACAGGCTACCTGGGCAGCAGAGAAATCACTCAGGATGGCAAGGAGCTGGGATAAGGGGCATGCCATGAGCTTGTGTTGGCTCTGCCAGCCCCGGGAGACATCCTGCCTCACCAGAACCCACCAGAAGAGGCAGGAAGAGAGCCACAAAGGGGCCTTGGCAAGATTCAGGGTCCCTCCAGGGCTGCAGCCCAGCCTCCCACTACCATCAGAGCCCAGCTGCAGAGCCAGGCCTGAGGATGGGCAAAGCTGGTGACACAGCACCACCTGCTGGCCATTGGGGAAAAGACACAAGCAGCCTGACGGAGAGGGAAGCCCGGTTCTCTTTCAGGAGAACGGGCAATGGGGGCCTTCCCAGCAAGCCACCAGAGTGGGTCCCAGGCTCCTTCTCTCTGCCTCAGAGCCCACCCAGATCCCCTGGGAAGGGCCAGGAGAAAGTGGTGGCCAGGTCACAGCTCTCCAAGTTGGGAATGACAGCAACAGCATCTCCATCCTCTAAATCTCCAGGGTTTGGGCCCAACACAGTGAAAGGAACATCTTCAATTCAAGTCTGCAAGACTTTGCTGTGGACTGGGGTGTCTCAGAGGAGAGAGGATCCAGTTCCTGTCCCACTTCCCACAGTCTGGTTGGGGTGAAGGGGCTAAAAACAGAGCCTGTCGTGGGTCAGGAGTCCCAGCAGGGGACAAAGACCTGGGACTATGGGGAAACATGGGGTGCCGCTAGGGGTCCTGGAAGTAAGAGGAACCCCATCATGACTGTCATTAACTCAGTGAGACTCAGTTCCTCAAGGGCCAGGCCTATGTACAGGGTTATTCCCATCTTTGTCTAGTGACCGTAAAGGTCATCTCCTTTCTGGGTCTGTGTTTCCCCATCTGTGAAATGGGACAAAAGGGACCCAGGTCTCTGACCTGAGCCCAGGGTTTACAGCCCAACAGTGCCACCTCTGACTTCTGCTTTCTCATGTCCAGGAGGAAGCCATGCTCTTCTGAGACCTGCTGGTAATTCCTCTTTCCCAGGAATGGCAGGCAAGCCCAGGGGTGAGCTCAGAGCCTGGCCAGGAAAAAGGGACACTGCTGTCCAGGCCAGGGTTTGAGCAGGGGCAGAAAGGACTGACCACATATCTTCAGCCAGGAAAGCAAAGGCTCACAGCCTACTGACCAGTGAGCTCAGGTCAGGGGATCCCAGGACCGGTCAGAGCTCCCAGGACCAGCCTGAGGGACAGGTCCATGGCCAGCTGAGGACTTTGTCCCCAAGCTTGGACTTGAGTGGGAGGTCTTGCCCTGACCAGACTTGGGCCCCCGAGCTCCAGGAACTCCCCACACCTTTCCACCCAGCGTGGGGCTCCTAGGCTGTCCCAGCAGCCTCCTGACCCCAGGGTTCTGGTCTCCTGGAACAGGGCAGCATGGGGTCTCACAGCCCCACTTCACCTCCCATTGGGCCGGCTCAATTTTTGTCTCTCCCCAGAAGCCTCCTCTGAACCAGGCTATGGTTTGTTACATGGGGACCTGAACTCAGGCCCCACACGGCATGGGCACCAGCATCAGGCTGAAGCACCCAGACCGCATGTGCACCCTCCCCCCACTGAAGAGAAAATGCGTCCCTCGTCATGCGCCCCTGATCATATCCAAGGAGTGTTCAAATCCTCTTGATTCTCCCTCCTTGAAATCCTGCAAATCTATGCTGTTCTCTCACTCTCGTGGGCTCAGCCACCCATGGGCCCCTCTCCAACCACGAAGGACAGCTCCAGGAGCCCTCTGACACCTCTCCCCACCAGGAGGACGCAGGGCCAGCAGACTGACAGTCCCCTCACCTGGGAGCAGAGCACCCAAGCAGGGCATCCCAACAGAGTGCTGGGGGCTGTTCCCACACCCCAGGCACTGCCAGGATGGCCCAGCAGCCCCAGAGCAGCGACCTGCTCCCGAACCACCATCAGGAGTCCGGCCAGACAACCAGGACCCCATGCCTCACCCCCTCTCTCCCCACAGGCTTCTCCCTATGTCAGTCCCAGATCTGTCAGCCCTCAGAGCCCTTCCTCACTCCTGGTACCCAGGGGCTGGCGCCTGCAGGCTTTGTGTCTCCGGCCCCTGGGACAATAGGAGGCATTCATGGGAGACGGGCAGGAGGAAGGGAGAAGCCAGGGCATTACCGCCCTCCCTCCTTGGCTGGCATCTCTGACAACAGCTGTGTCTCCGTGCGGGGCCCCAGCTCGCACCTGGCAGGCCCTCCATGGGGCGACTGGACCCAACCCCTCAGTTTCAGGAGTCCTTCTTCTTGTCTTAGGTCTCCTTCCTCGGGGTGGTAATGACTCCCAGCTATGAACAGTATCGGGTCAGCCTCAGGGCCTCATGTTTGCTTCCCCCCCCCTTCCATAAGCCATGGAGCCAATACCCTGCACTAAATTCCCCCGACTTAAATACTCAGTGGTTTCATTTTCCTGGTTGACCTTTCCAGGGTGCCCCATGCCACACCCTGGCTTCCCTTCCTCTCTCCCACAGTAGCACTTGACAGAGCTTAAGGACCAGCAGACACCCACCACCCTGGTCCTCCCAGTGTACCTTGCACACACACACACACACACATACACACACACACTCACTCCCGGGGGATAGAGGGGGAGCCAACCCTTGGGAACACCACGGGATCTGGGCCTCCACAGAGAAGTGATGTCTTTTCATTTCTTCCTGCTGATTCAGCCTCCCTAGTTAGGGCAGAATGAAGGACTTCAGAAAAGAAGAAACAATGTCCCCATCCTGTTGGGCCACGTGCAAAAACTATACCCTCAGAGCCTTCCCAAGAGTACTGACCCTGGGGGAAAAGGACATGGCCGGTTGTGCAGGCTGGACACCAGAATTCCTGTTCTCAGCTGAGTCTCCCAAGACAGTCACTGTCCCCTGAAAAAGAGGACCTTGTCGTGTAGTCATCCTGTTCAGAGGCCCTGGAGAGGAGCCTGGAACCTTGTTAACTCCTTGCTAGATGCCCCTGTCTTTCCTCAGGCCCCCAAGCTGTCCACAGTGTGGACTGGTCCTCCCAGTCATCCTAGGTGAGTAATTCTCACAGGGGAACAGAATTAAGTGCCCTGTCCAACAAGCCACCACCTGCACATCGCAACCCTGACTCTCGATGGCCAGTCCTCGCCCTTCACTCCTGAGAGCACGAGGGTCACAGTCCTCAGAGTCCATCTAGAGGGAGGCCCATCTTCTGCCATGAGGGTCCACAGGCACCAAACTACAATAGGGGCAATTTCATGCTCAGAGCCATCTGTCACTTTTTCTGTGGCTCCTCCACACCTGCCCTGTCGCCCTCTACCTGTCCCATACTCAGTGGCAAAATCCCATGTCTCCCCACCATGAGGTGAGGGCAGCTTCCGGCACTGGGCTGCTTTATCCTTCCTGGGCTGCACTCGTGCCCCTTCCTGCCGCAAACACCATCACCCAGGGCCCCAGGGCTGGTCCTGGGCTGTTGCAGCAAAGGGCACCTGCAGCCAGCTGGCTCAGCTCCGGAACATACCCGAGGCCGGCAGCCCTGCAACGCCACCCCAGAGCTGAGGGAAGGGCGGCAGCAGGTGAATCCCGTTACAGCAGCCCCAGGGGACCGACTGACTCAACTGCGCAGGAGCTGAGCGCGCAAACTTTAAAGCCAGGTTGTCTGGGTCCCCTCCAGGCTCAGACACTTCCTGGGCAATGTCAAGTTGGTCAACGAACCTCTCCCGTTCATCTCTAAAATGAGGGTGCTGTAGCTAGAATAGTGACTGGCACATAGCAGGGCACATATGAATATTACGTGAATCAAAAATGCTGTCGGGGGCAGTTGGCTGGCTCAGTCAGTGGAGAGTGTGACTTTTGTTCTCAGGGTCATGAGTTCGAGCCCCACATAGAGCTTACTTAAATTTATTAAGTAAAATTAAAATGCGGCCCATTGGTTCCAGTCGTGCTCAAGTCGTGACATCCCGCCACAGAGGCACCGTGTTCTACAGCGTCCAGCCTCCCTCGAAGAAGGCTCTGGCAGGTCACTATGACCTTGGCCCCAAAGTGGTGTGTGGCCGCTCCTGGGCCCTTATTTAGAAGAAACTTGGAGGTCGCCTTGCACTCTTCCTTCAACCCATCCTCCAGTCTGCTGCCTAAAACATGGATCTGCCGTCTTGGACCATGAGGACAAGAGGGGCACCCTCGGGACAGGAAGCAATAAGCTGCCAGGAGCCAGAGTCCAAGAACATTCCAGAGCTCCTCCAGCCCTGGACTTGTACATGACAGGGAAAGAAGTTCTCCGTTGTCTAAACCCCCAAGCAAATACCCCTTCCCAGCTGCCAAGTGAAAGGAAATGCTGGCCGCAGTCGTGCTAGGAGAGGCATTCCTCCCAGTCAAACACCTGTAGAATTGTCCCAGTTCAAGTCAATCCCAGAGCAAACCCACAAGCTGACAGCTGCCTCGTTCACACCACTGAGGCCACTGTGGGTGCCTTCTGATCCCCACCCAGCACGACAGGTCTGGGCATCAAAGGCAACTGATGATTCCCAGCCTAGAGGTTTTGACTCTCAAAAGACAAGAAATGTCAGTACAGTAGCTTCTGAGGCCCAGGGCCTGGAAGGATCACCAGGTAAGTCTCTCACGTGGTTTCCTCCACGAGACATCAGGGTTCCCATTGGTACTTGACGTCCTCCGCCATCTTAGACCAGAAAGACAGCCCGATTCGCTGGAGTTCTGTCCGTCTTCAAGTGGCTGAAGCCATTCTCCACAGCTCCTCAGCTCGGGGAGCAGCATTTGGGGGCAAGCAAATTGTTACCCCCTTGTTTCCACAGCCCTTGGCAGTGTCTACTGGTGAGTTTGCCGACCCGGTCCCTACAGTAACATGGGGGTGGCCTTGGGGAGAGTCCTGATCCTTCCTGCGAGGTCCCCTGTTCCTGCATTCCATCCCCACTCTCTGCCAGAGACGTGGGGGGGCCCACTGCTCAGCAGGAAGGTACGCATAGGCACCCCAGGACCACGTGAACAGCCACAGATCCTCACCAGCTCTGGAACGCTCCTTCAGGAGCTCCCCCTGACCCTAGGGATCACCCTGGGAGCCTGTGGACAAGTCCAGCGTTCCCATTCTTGAACTATTGCTGACATGTCTGAAAGCACAGAACTTGCCAGACTTAGATGGGACTCTTCATGCTGCACTGGTGATGGGGACCCACTGGTTAGGATCAGGGCCGGGAGAGGGTGGAGACGGTTCAGAAGCTCAAGTAGAAGCAGGAGGACTTTTCTAGCAGGATGAACTGGTAAGTTCGTGATTCGCAGGGCTCTGTGTGAGCTGTCCGGCTGCTGGCCCACCCTGGACTCTGGCTAATAGGAAGCCATGAAAAGTAACCCCCTTGTTGATACGGTCCTCTTAGAAGGGATGATCTCATTTCTGGCTGACAGAGAAAGCATTGTCAGATTAATCTGGGGTCAGCCCAATGGGTAGACCCGGCACCAAACCCCAACCTCAGGGAAATCATCCCTCCTCCTTTGCCTCCCAGTGCTGAGACCAAAGATCTCAACGTTGAGATTCTTTTCTTCTTTCCCCTTCAAATCGCAGTCTGTTGCTTGTCTTTTAGCTTTGTTTATGGTGTCATTTGTCTTATAGGAGATTTTTATTTTTATGAGGTCAAACTTGACAGTCTTTTCCTTCACAGCTTCTGAACTGCGTGCCTTGCTTAGAAAAGCCTTCTCTGTCCCCAGGACACAGGGGCCCCCACAGAGGGGCCCCCCGCAGCTGTGAAATGTGAGGCAGCCTCCAGAAAGCTCCCAGACAGCAGACACCAAGGGGGCAGGGAGCAGGAGCCCAGGCCGGAGAACACGGCCGTTGCCACGAGGCGCCTCAAGCTGGTCGGATCTTTCATGAACACTAGGCAAAAGCCCCTGGAGGTTACCAGAAATAACTAGACAAGCCCTGCAGGCTTCTGGAAATGCTGGTAAACAGATGGGGTTAGAAGCCAGCCAAGGACACAGATCGTGACTGTTAATAGGACTCCACTGGTGCCATTCCCAGGCTGGTGAGGGCTTGGTGGAAACTGGAAACAAAAGGCACGTGCCCAGCCATATCGCGATTCTCCTAAAACCGAATCCTTCCTCCCTGCTTCTTGTTTTGTTGCCCAGCCACCCAGGCTCAAGTGTTCAGTGCAATACCTTCGAAACAACTGGAGGTGGGGGCGTCTGGATAGCTCAGTGGGTTGAGATCAGATCAGGCTGTGATCCTGAGGTGAGGGCTCCCTGCTCGGTGGGGAGTCTGCTTCTCCCTCTCCCTCTGCCATACCCCCTGCTTGTACTCTCTCACTCTCTTTGTCAAATAAACAAAATCTTAAAAAAAAAAAAAAAAAAAAAAAAAAAAAACAGTTGGAGGTTTCTTCTGTGGCAGAGCCCATGCTAAGTAGAAACTATGCTCATTAATCCTCATGGTGACCTTTTTAAAGTAGAGACCGTGATGATCCTATTTACAACTGAGGACATTCAGGAAAATTATCAAATGTGCACGGGAGTTCTGGGGGAGTGATGGGCAGAGCTGGGATTTGCACAAGGGCAGTCTGGCCCATAGCTCTTGCCGGCATCCCACAGATTTTCCCCCTGCTCCCTGTCGCCCCCCTTGTGTGGTTGCAGTGACTACCTGCTATGTTGCTACTGGCATAGTTTTAAAACCCGTGTGCTGCATCTCTTTCCCAAAAGGGCACGGGGCAGCGTACAACAGGAAAGACCAATTCGTTCAACAGATTCGAATTGCTCAAGAATAAAAACAGCAATCTGAAAGGTTGCCATAGTTGCTCTAACTGGTCCTGAAATCAGGCACTGAGCTTCCAGGTAGCCAGGGCAAGAAATGAAACACTAAGTTCTGATACCGATTATGAGAAAGGAGGAAGCAGATTAGTTCCTCTGCAGGTACATATATTTCCAGGAACTAATTCTGAAAGAGACTTCTACAGGGCCTCGTGTCGGGGACGTGGTGTGACATCATAAGAAAGCAATCTTCTTCACTATCTGACAGCAAGAGCAGATGGAGAATCTGGGTAGAAGAATAGAGGGCATCACGCAGTTTTGGAAACAACAGATGCGGGGGCCCCAGCATGTGGACTGCCTATAGGCTAAAGCTCAGAAAAGAATTTTCTAGAAAATTCTAGAACTTTCCCCCATGTGTCTGACCTCTTGCTCGGTTTTGTATTTTGAGAACGGAAAGCTGCAATTGGTTTTGACAGATCCCAAAATACTGTGGGGTGGGGGAGAGTGGGGGCAGAGCCATAGGTTACAGAAACCAGAGATGTCCCAGGAAGGGTAGTCCTCTTCTGAAAGTTAAGGTTTCACACACACAGGGACTTATCAGACATTTACTATATCCCTTTCGTGGCCGGTCTTGAACTACACGGAGTGGGAACCAAGGAAATAAACAACACAGCATTCCCAAACTCAAAGAATTCGATCATTAATAGAAAAAAAGGACCTAGATTTTTTTTAAGTGTCTACTGTATGCCAAGCACTGAGCATATAGCAACTCATTTAATATTTCTAACAAGCCTATATAATAATGATTATCATTTATCATATAATAAGTATTATCATATAATAACATATTATGATGATAATAACTTACTATCATATAATAAGTATTATCACAACACAGGATGGCACAGAAACTGAAAGGGTACTGGACCCACAATGGCTCATGCCCAACGAGGAAGCCAGGCACCCATCAGTCTGTGTGTCCAACAGACCTCTTCTTGCTAAAGGAGCTTTCTTATTCTGAGCCCTGGTAGGGAGTCTCCCAGGCACAACATCAAATGATGTCCTCGTATGTAAAAGTGCTTCTAATCAACAAATAATTTCAGGCAAGGGAAACTTCGGGATGGGAAAAAAAGGGTCTGCGTTCAATCCTACAAAGGTGTATGGAGGAACTTCTCCATGCCAGGACTGTGCCAAGCAGTTTGAATACTCAGACAGTGAGAAACCATCTCTGATGTCAAGAGGCACCCCAGTTTAGTGGAGAAGCAAATGCATAAATGATAACTTTCAACATGAGCTGGCAATTGCTGTGAGTAAGGTAAGCCCAGGAGGCTTTGGGAAGATAGAGGAGTCTATCCAGAGGATAGAAGCATCCTCCAACTTGTTCTCTCTCTGTCAAATAAATAAATAAATCTTTAACAAAAATAAGGGGTCTGGGGGGCACCTGGAGAGCCCAGTTGATGAAGCATCTGTCTATAGCTCAGGTCATGGTCCTGGGGTCCTGGGATCAAGTCACACATCAGGCTCCCTACTCAGCAGGAAGTCTGTATCTCCATCTCCCTCTGCCCCTCCCCCTGCTCCTACTCCCGCTTTTGCCCGCCTCTCTTTCTCTCTCTTAAATGAATAAATTAAAATCTCAAAAAAAAAATCGTATTAAAAAATGAGGCACCTAGAGACGCCTGGGTGGCTCAGTTGGTTGGACAACTGCTTTCGGCTCAGGTCATGATCCCAGAGTGCCGGGATCTAGTCCCGCACCGGGCTCCCAGCTCCACGGGGAGTCTGCTTCTCCCTCTGACCTTCTCCCCTCTCATGCTCTCTCTCACTACCTCTCTCTCAAATAAATAAATATCTTTAAAAAAAAAAAAATGAGGCGCCTGGGTGGCACAGTCAGTTGAGCATCCGACTCCTGGCTTCAGTTCAGGTCATCTCAGTGTCGTGAGATCAGGCCCCACGGATGGCTCCGTGCTCAGCGCCAAGTCTGCCTGAGTTTCTCTCTCCCTCTCGCCCCCTCCTCCCCCTATTCTCTCTCTGTCTCTCTCAAATAAATAAAGAAATATATATTTAAAAAGAGAGAGAGAGAGCCCTGCAACCTGAAGGAGGAAAAGGGAAGGCTTCCTGGAGGAGGTGTCACAAGTAATAAATCTTATAGGATGAGATTTATCCAGGCCAAAAAAAAAAAAAAAGGTGGCAGTAAGATAGTGGAAAGGGAATTTTAGGCAGTAGAAAAAGCTTGGGCTCCAGCTAGGAAATAGACAAATGACATGGAAAGGACTCGGGGGAGAAGGTGGGAGCCACAGAGATGTTAGGAATTATTAGAGCATGCAGTTTGAGGCCAGAAGCCGTGGAGATGAAACTGGAAAGACTACGGGAGGCCAGGCCTTGAGGAGCTTGAACTTTACCCTGTGGGCCTTGGGGACCCCTGGAAGGTTTTAACCAGGGAAGTGACTTGATCCCATGCATGCCTTGGTAATTCTCTCTAGCATTGGTATGGAAGATGGTTAACAGGCTGGAGACAGGAAGAACATCCAAGTCACAAGACAGAGGAGGGAATTGTGCAAAACAGAGGAGTCCTCTCCCAGCAACAGTGTGGATATTGGCCCCTCACGCTGCAATCCTTGAAAGACCATGCCTTTTTTTTTTTTTTTTTAAGATTTTATTAACTCATTTGACAGAGATCACAAGTAGGCAGAGAAGCAGGCAGAGAGAGAGGAAGGGAAGCAGGCTCCCCGCCGAGCAGAGAACCTGACTCGGGACTTGATCCCAGGATCCTGGGATCATGACCTGAGCCAAAGGCAGAGGCTTTAACCCACTGAGCCACCCAGGTGCCCCGAAAGACAGTACCTTTTAAGGCATTGCTAGGCACGCCAGGATAAGGGATTGCTCTGAGCACACTAGCACCATCAGCAGAGAGATAGAAAAACTGAGAGTTAACATCTGGTTGGGAAGAGAACTATAAGAAAACAAGGGAGCTAGAAGCAAGGTGCGGCCCGTCACCTTAACACTAACCCAGGACCCACAATAGAGGCTCACGTGACCCCAGGCAGAGATGTCCTTTGACCCCAGACAAAAGCAAACAAAATGCTGGCTGGAGGACAGCATCTCCAACTCAGGCATTCATGATTCCCAAAGAATACACATACAGACCCACAAGTTTTTGAAAACTCAAATACACCCAGAGGCGAGAGTGAGCAGATATAACACACAACAGCCTCAGGTCCCCAAGGATGTCAGCAATTGTAACTTTTATAATTACAGTATGTTAAGTAACTGGTTGAAATTTTCAAAGAAATAAAAGATGAAATCATAAGAGTTACCAAGTAACAAGAGACCATTTAAAAACCAACTTGCTGGGGCGCCTGGGTGGCTCAGTGGGTTAAAGCCTCTGCCTTCAGCTCAGGTCATGAGTTCTGGGATCGAGCCCCACATCAGGCTCTCTACATAGCAGGGAGCCTACTTCCTCCCCTCTCTCTGCCTGCCTCTCTGCCTACTTGTGATCTCTGTCTGTCATATAAATAAATAAAAATCTTTAATAAATAAATAAATAAAAACCAACTTGCCAGGGGCGCCTGGGAGGTTCAGTGGGTTAAAGCCTCTGCCTTCGGCTCAGGTCATGATCTCAGGGTCCTGGGCTGAGCCCCGCATTGGGCTCTCTGCTCAGCAGGGAGCCTGTTTCCCCCCAACCCCCACCTGCCTCTACTGCCTGCTTGTGATCTGTCAAATAAATACATAAAACCTTTAAAAAAAAAAAAAAAAACCCGACTCGCCAGCTCTGGAAAAGAACACACCAGAACTTTTAGAAATAAAAATGGTAACTTGCAACTGGAAGTCGGCCAATGGGTCCCACCGTAGATAGGACATGACGGAAGAGACAAAGGGTGAGCTTAAAGAGAGATCTGAAGAAATCACACAGGGGACAGCGCAGGCACGAGCAGACAGAAAATGTGAAGGACAAGGGAATGGCCACGGTGGCCCGAACCAAGGTTCCACAAAGAGGCGAGAGAAAATAACAGAGGGGGACTATCCAAAGACATGATGGCTGAAAATTTTCCCGAACTGCAGAAAGCCACACCTGCACAGATATGGCGAGTGACACAAACATCTAAAGAGACGGATGAGAAGAAATCCACGTCTAGCCACACGTGATGAAATGGCTAGCAAAGTGCATCCTAAGACAAAGATCTTAAAAGCAGCAATGAGGAAAAGCCACACCACCTACAAAGAAGGATAATTAGACGACAGCACACCTCTCAAAAGCAATCACAGGAACCAGAAGACAGGGAACAGCTTCAAAGCACTGAGAGAAGATAACCACCAACCTAGAATTGTGAGCTTAGTCAAACTATCTTTCAAGGCTAAGGCTGAAAAGGAGGGGTTTTGTTTTGTTGTTGTTGTTTTTTTTAAGATAAATAAAAAGAGCCATCAGCGAGTCTTTCCGAAAGGAGGGTCTGAAGGATGTGCTATAAGAGAAAGGGAAATTACCCCAGAAGAAAGATCAGGTGTGCAAGAAAGAATGGTGAGCACAGACGTTGATAAACAGGGAGCTACGTCTACACAAACACTGTATAAAATAACAACAACATATGGGAACAGAAATAATTAAAATGCTGCTTCCAAATAGCATGTACATCTGTGGACGATCGAAGTTCAAGTGTTCAAAAGCTCACTGTATTCTTTAGAAAGGGATTTTAAGATACCAATAAGCCAGGGTGCCTGGATGGCTCAGTGGGTTAAAGCCTCTGCCTTTGGCTCAGATCATGATCCCAGTGTCCTGGGATCAAGCCTGTGTTGAGTTCCCTGCTCATTGGGAAGCCTGCTTCCCCCCCCCCCCCCCCCCCCGACTCCTCTCTCTGCCTGCCTCTCTGCCTATTTGTGATCTCTCTCTGGGTCAAATAAATAAATAAAACTCTTTTCTAAAAATAAATAAATAAATAAAATTTTAAGAATAAAAAATAAGTTATTTTAATTGATCACGTACTAGGTTAAAAAGCAGGTCTCGATTCCAAAGAAATGTCACACAGATCATGTTCCCTGACTGCAGTGCATTTAAAGTAGAAGTCAATAAGAAACAGATCAATTTAAAATCCCCATACATTCAGACATTTTAAAGTTTTCTTCTAAGTAATTCATAAATCAAAGTAGAAATCCAAATGAAAATCTAACAACACTTAGAACAGAACGATGAAATGAAAATACTGCCTGTCAAAACCGTGGGGTAGAGCCAAAGTAGTATTTCTAGTAAAACAGAGAGCTTGAAAGTTTCTATTAGAAAAGATGAAAAGTCAAAAAAATTAATGAACTAAGCATCTGACTTACAAATTATAAAAAGAGGCACCTGGGCGGCTCAGTAGGTTGAGCAACTGCCTTCAGCTCAGGTCAGGATCCTGGGGTCCTGGAATGTAGCTACCCCCAAACACCCTGCCCGTGGAGCCCCCCCTTCCACTCCTTGCTCAGTGGGGAGCCTGATTCTCCCTCTCCTTTTGCCCTCCCCCAGTTTTTGCTCTCAACTCTCTCTCTCCAGCTCTCATAAATAAATAAAATCTTTAAAAGAAAAAAAAAGAATTTATAAAAAGAACCACAGAATAAACCCAAAGAGATTTTTAAAAAGTAATAAAGCTAAGAAGACAAACTAATTAAATTAATGCAAAGCATATCAAATTAATGCAAAGCAAAGTCAAAAACTGGCCTCATGAAAAGAATAATAAATAGACAAACCTCTGGCGAGATTAATCCAAAATTCTATATTTGAAAAGAATTTTTAAAGGAACATATGTATATATCCAGAAGAGATTTGAAGGACAGAAAGTGAATGCTATGACCCACTGACTCTATTTTAAGGAAAAGATCATTCCAACCTATACAAACCTATAGAAACTAAACAAAGAGCACTTTTGAGTTCATTTCATGAGGACAGTATAACCTTGATTCCAAAACCTAACAGGGAGAATACAAGAAAGGAAAATTATAGGCTAATTTCACTCAAGAGCATAGACACAAAAAATCTTAAACAAGGTAATAACAACCTGAACCCAGCCATGCATAAAAATGTTAATATGGCTAGGTTGGGTTCATCCTAGAATTACAAAGATGTTTTA
This sequence comes from Mustela nigripes, assembly GCF_022355385.1. Classification (NCBI taxonomy): domain Eukaryota; kingdom Metazoa; phylum Chordata; class Mammalia; order Carnivora; family Mustelidae; genus Mustela; species Mustela nigripes. Next base: position 27,608,664 of record NC_081570.1, on the reverse strand, counting down.
ATATTTTAAACCTACAAATGTTATTCATTATGTTAACAAATTAATTGAGAAAAACCACATTATCTCTTCATTAGAGGCAGAAGAAGTATTTGATAGGACATAACAGCTTACTCATGATTTTTTAACTCTTAACAAACTAGAGCTAAGAGGAAAAAAATATTTTTTTCTAGAGGAGAAAATTCCTAAATAATAAGGTTACTTACCCAAACCTTTAGAAAACTTTATTCTTAATGGGAAATATTAGCATCTCCTTTAAAATAATAAACAAGACAAAGATGTTATTACCACAGCTTCTCTTCAAAGCCAAACTGGTAATCCTAGCTAGTACATAAGACAAAAGAATGAAATAAAAAATGTAAAGATCAGAAGGAAAGAAATGTATGTCATTCACAGATTATGTATTTATCTCCATAGAAAACCCAAAAATCTACAAAGTGTTAGGATAAGAGATGTAACAAAGTTGCTAGATTTTTTCTTTTTTTAAGTAAGCTCAATGTCCAAGGTGTTCTTTGCCCAATACCCCAAATCAAAGAGTTGCAGACTTGACTGACTGAGCCAGCCAGGTGCCCCCAAAGTTGCAAGCTTTTTGAAACAATATATAAGGGGCACCTGGCTGGCTCAGTCATTAAGCATCTGCCTTTGGCTAAGGTCATGATCGAAGGGTCCTGGGATAAGGTTCCCTGCTCGGTGGGAAGCCTGCTTCTCCCTCTCCCACTCCCCCTACTTCTGTTCCCTCTCTCTGTCAAATAAATAAATAAAATCTTAAAGAAAAGGAAAAAAAGACACAATGTATAAGAGGGAAGGAGAAAGGTGTTTTTTCCGAAAGGGGGAAAAATCAGCTGTATTTAGGAAATGCAATTTTAAGCTATGTATCATTTACAATAGCAACAAAACCATAAGGTTACCAGTAGTAAATCTAATAAAAGATGTGTAAAACCTGAATGGAAAGAATCCTAAAACTTAAAGACAGTAAACAAAGTTGAAAGAAAGAAAGAAAGAAAGCTTTGTGGATACGGAAACTTAGTATTTAAAGATGTCAATTCCCAAAGCAGGAAAGATGTTCAATGGAAAAGAGATAGTCTCTTCAACAAATGGTGTTGGGAAATTTGGACAGCCACGTGCAGAAAAATGAAACTGGACCATTTCCTTACACCACACACAAAAACAGACTCAAAATGGATGAAGGACCTCAATGTGAGGAATCCATCAAAATCCTTGAGAACACAGGCAGCAACCTCTTCGACCTCAGCCGCAGCAACTTCTTCCTAGGAACATCGCCAGAGGCAAGGGAAGCAAGTACAAAAATGAACTACTGGTACTTCATCAAGCTTTTGCACAGCAAAGGAATCAATCAACAAAACCAAAAGACAACTTACAGAATGGGAGAAGATACTTGCAAAGGACATATCAAATAAAGGGCTAGTATCCAAAATCTATAAAGAGCTTATCAAACTCAACACCCAAAGAACAAATAATCCAATCGAGAAATGGGCAGAGGACATGAACAGACATTTCTGCAAAGAAGACATTCAGATGGCCAACAGACACATGAAAAAGTGCTCCACATCACTCGGCATCAGGGAAATACAAACCAAAACCACAATGAGATATCACCTCACACCAGTCAGAATGGCTAAAGTTAACAAGTCAGGAAATGACAGATGCTGGCGAGGATGCGGAGAAAGGGGAACCCTCCTACACTGTTGGTGGGAATGAAAGCTGGTGCAGCTACTCTGGAAAACAGTATGGAGGTTCCTCAAAATGTTGAAAATAGAGCTACCCTATGACCCAGAAATTGCACTACTGGGTATTTACCCTAAAGATACAAATGTAGGGATGCCTGGGTGGCTCAGTTGGTTAAGCAGCTGCCTTCGGCTCAGGTCATGATCCCAACGTCCTGGGATGGAGTCCCACATCGGGCTCCTTACTCAGCAGGGAGCCTGCTTCTCCCTCTGCCTCTGCCTGCCTGTGCTCGCTTTCTCATTCTCCCTCTCTCTGACAAATAAATAAATAAAATCTTTAAAAAAAAAAAAAAGATACAAATGCAGTGATCCGAAAGGGCACGTGCACCCAAATGCTTATAGCAGCAATGTCCACAATAGCCAAACTATGGAACCTAGACGTCCATCAACAGATGAATGGATAAAGAAGATGTGGTATATATATACAATGGAATACTATGTAGCCATCAAAAGAAATGAAATCTTGCCATTTGCAACGACGTGGATGGAACTAGAGGGTATTATGCTTAGCAAAATAAGTCAATTGGAGAAAGACAACTATGATATGATCTCCCTGATATGAGGAAGTAGAGATGCAATATGGGAGTTTGGGGGGTAGGAAAAGAATAAATGAAACAAGATGGGATCGGGAGGGAGACAAACCATAAGAGACTCTTAATCTCACAAAACAAACTGAGGGTTGCTTGGGGGAGGAGGGTAGGAAGAGGGTGGTTGGGTTATGGACATTGGGGAGGGTATGTGCTATGGTGAGTGCTGTGAAGTGTGTAAACCTGGTGATTCACAGACCTATACCACTGGGGCTAATAATACATTATATGTTTATTTTTAAAATTTTTTAACTATATAAATAAATAAAGATGTCAATTCCTTCTAAATTGGTCTAAAGAATCAATGCAGTGCCAATGAAATTTACAACAAAACTGTTGCAGATCTAGACAAGCTAACTCTAGCCACCTTAGAAGAGCAAACACCCAAGAATTAACTTGGCTAGCAAAAAATAAAAAATAAGGCCAGGTGACTTGCACTACGAAATATGAATACTTTTAAAGGTCAAGTAACAAAAATAATATGGCATTGGCATAGGGATGTTCAAATAGACCAACAGAACAGAATAGAGAGCCTCAAACCACAAATATATGGAAATTTGGTCTATGACATAGATAAAGTATGACTTCAGATCACTGGGAAACGCAAGACCTATTGTACTTGAGTAATTGGAAATCCACCCAGAAAAAAATAATATTGGATCCTTTCCTCAAACCATTAATGATAATAGTCCCAGGTGGATTAAAGCTTTCAATATGAAAGCCAAAACTTTTAAACTCGTAGGAGAAAATACAAGAGAATATCTATATGACTTCAGAATGGGAAAGACTCTCCCCAATAAAGTAAAAAGCACCAACCAATGATGGAAGAAATTATTCATAAATTCAATTACCTTAAAATTAAGTACTTTTACTCATCAAGACATCGCAAAGAAAATGAAAAGACAGGGGCACCTGGGTGGCTCAGTGGGTTAAAGCCTCTGCCTTCGGCTCAGATCATGATCCCAGGATCCTGGAATTGAGCCCTGCATCGGGCTCTCTGCTCAGCAGGGAGCCTGCTTTCCTCTCTCCCGCTCTCTGACTACTTGTGATATCTCTCTCTGCCAAATAAATAAATAAAATCTTTAAAAAAAAAATAGAAAAAGAAAAAAGAAAATGAAAAGACAAGCCACCGGCCCGGGAAAGGTATCTGCAACATACACAACTGACAGCCCAGCTGAACACATGAGCGAACAAAAGAGAGGAACAGGCATTTCTCAGAAGCAGGACATGAAAGACAACCAACATATGAAAAGATCAACTTCATTAATAATCAGTAAATGTAGATGAAGACAACATGAGCTACAATTTTACGCCATGTTGGCAAAAAGTGAAGTCTGACACCACCAAGGGTTGTTGAGGATCTGGATCAACAGGAACTCTTACACTTAGCTGGTAGTAATGCAAATGAGTATGACCGAAGCCTGTTGGGAGACAAGACGATGCCCTTTGCAAATTGGAACATTTGCATATCCTACAGTGCCCAGTAATTTCTCCAGAGAAACCCAGGAACTCATGCTTCAGGGAAGCTGTATAAGAATGTCCCTAGGAGGGGCGCCTGTGACTCAGTGGGTTAAGCCTCTGCCTTCAACTCGGGTCATGATCCCAGGGTCCTGGGATAGAGCCCTCCATCGGGCTCTCTGCTCAGCAGGGAGCCTGCTTCCCCCTCTCTCTCTGCCTGCCTCTCTGCCTACTTGTGATCGCTGTCTGTCAAATAAATAAATAGAATCTTTAAAAAAAAAAAAAAAAGAATGTCCCTAGGAGGGACGCCTGGGTGGCTCAGTCAGTTAAGCGTCTGCCTTCAGCTTGGGTCATGATCGCAGGGTTCTGGGATGGAGTCCCACATCAGGCTCCCTGCTCAGCGGGGAACCTACTTCTCCCTCTGCCTGCCACTCCCTTGCTTGTGCTCACTCACTCTCACTCTCTGATAAATAAATAAAATAAAATCATAAATAAATAAAATATAAAAAAAAAAAGAAAAAAGAATGTCCCTAGGAACAAAAAAAAGGGTGGGTATAGTACCTCCACCTCTATTAGTAAGAAATGCCTAAACTAATTTTTGGTAAGGCTGCACAATGACCTCTCCATAGATAAAGCGAAAAGGCTCCAATCACCCAGAGTGACATGGCAGAAATATAATGCTAAAAAAAAAATCAGGGAGTCAAAGACTATATACTATAGTCTCTCTCTCTATATATATAGTCTATATATAGCCAAAGATGCCTATTCTAGATCTGAAGTTGAGTGATTAATGGACAGATGGTCACTTTATTATAATGCTTCATAGTTTTCAAGCATGCTTACATATCAAATAGTAAAGAATAATTTAAATTTTAAAGATATATGCAGGGACAACTGGGGAAGTTTGAATAAGATTTATAGACTGGATAGTAATATTACGAATTTTCTGATGTTTATCCTTATACAGTGGTCAAGTAAGAGAGTGTCCTTGTTTTTAGGAAAAACACCATGATAGCACTTAAGGCTGTTGGAGGATCACAGTGTACAACTTACTCTCAAATGGTTCAGAAATAAATGGTATTCGTATACGTATACACACACACACACACACACACACACACACACACACACACTGTATTAGTTTGCTAAAGCTGCCATAACAAAATACCAGAGTTCAGGAGTCCTCAATAACAGAAATATATTTTCTCGTAGTTCTGGAAGCTGGAAGTCTAAGATCAAGGTGTCAGCAGGGTTGGTTTCTTCTGAGGCCTCTCTCCTCGGCTTGCAGCCACCTTCTCACTGTGTCCTCATGGTGAGAGGTCTTTCCAAAGTATATGCACACCCCTAGTGTCTCTTCCTCTTCTTACAAGAACACCAATCATATTGAACTAGGCCCTATATCAAAGGCCTCATATTAACTTAATCATCTCCTTTAAGACCTTATTTCCGAATACAGTCACTTTCTGCTAGGGGTTGAGACTTCAACATATGGATGGGGGGGCACACAACTCAGCCCATGATAGAGCGACGATAGATACACAGAGACATAGATCGATAAGGAAGGCAGGAAGGGAGGAACACAGGAAGGAAGGAAAGAAGGAAGGAAAGAAGGAAATTTGATAAAATGTTGAGGATCTGGGTAAAGGGTAGATAAAAGTGTTCTGCACTATTCTTGGAACTTTTCTATAAATCTGAAATGATCTCAAAATTAAAAGCTTAAAAGTACACACATGGGGTACGTGGATGGCCCACATCAGGCTCTCCGCTCAGCAGGGAGCCTGCTTCCCCCTCTCTTTCTTTTCTGCTGCTCTGCCTACTTGTGATCTCTCTGTCAAATAACTAGATGGAGGTGACTGGTCAAGGAACTGAACAATGAACATGTGGGGGCACCATCCATGTAGCTGAGAAGAGCCCCCAACTGGTGGCAGGATGGGAGTGGAGAGGATGAGGATGAGGCAGGCTCCCAAGTCAGGAGAGAATGAGGCCAAGTGCCCAGAGAAAAGTAGAAGTGTGACAGGACGGAAGAGGGTATCACAGCTTCACGGGGAATGGCTTCAAATGATGACCCAGGAGCCATGTCTAGATCCAACACCAGGGTCAAGAAGAAATTCAACCATGCTTCTGACTCCTCTTATACCTGGAGCTTGATGGAAGGAACCATCTCCAGCCATAAGGGCCACAGGGAGATGTCCTTAGGGATGGGAGGTACATGGGTTCTGTGAAGAGCTCAAGGGGGTGGCAAGTTGGCTTATCAAAGACGGCACAACCTGGCCTTTTATTCATATGCTATCCTCAGACTCACATGCAAGGACAGGTTAGTAGTATGTACTCAAAAATATTTGCTGAACAGAAGGATGGATGGATGAGGAGCGCATGGTTGGCAAATGAACAAATGAATGGGAGAGTGATGGACAGGTGGGTGGGTAGAAAACAGGATGGAAAAATGGATGGGTGGTGGATAGGTGGGTGGAGAGATAAGTGAGTAGGTGGGTGGATGGATGGGTGTATGAATGGATGGATGAGTGGACAGGTAGATGCGTGGGTGGGTGGATGGATGGGTGGGTGGGTGGGAGAATGGGTGGATGGGTGGGTGGGTGGGTGGATGGGAGAATGGATGGACAGGTGGACGGGTGGATGGATGGACAGATGGATGGATGGATGGATGGTTGGATGGGTGGGTGGATGGGTGTGTGGATGGGTGGGTGGATGGATGGATGGTTGGATGGGTGGGTGGATGGGTGGGTGGATGGGTGGACGGGTGGATAGATGGGTGGATGGATGGGTGGATGGGTGGGTGGATGGGTGAGTAAGGGGATGAAGAGGAAAAAAAAGTATGGGCATAGGGATGAGTAAATCAACAAATGCATGAATTAAATAAACCGAGCAATCCAGGAAACATGAGAGGTCAGCCTGGGAGGTCAGAAATGTGACAGAGATGACACGTCAGGCCCTTCCCTCACAGTCCAAACCACTCATAAGAACATTTATAAGCATAAGGAGTTTGCAAAAGTCGCCATCCCTCTGCTCCCTGGTTTCCCCCAGCCCAAAGGCTTATCTGTGGCCACAAGCCCCCATCTGTGGCCCTTGCATCTAGACTGGTGGGGCAGAGGACACGACACCAGGGAGCACTAGAAACCAATGGAGACCCCTCTTCCCTCTCAGGATCCAGATGGAAAACCCCAGAAAGCAGGGGAGAATGCAGACCCCAGCTCTCATCACAGAAGTTATGGACCTGCCTTCACCTCTCTCTTGCCTTAAACAGGTCATCCAGTTTCTTCTTGACACTCTTACTGGCAAGATTTTTAAGGAAAAGTGCCCCTGTCTTGTCCCTACCATGGGCCCACCCCAGTGTTGTGAGAAGGTGAACCAGCTGCCTGAACTAACTCCCCCAGCCAAGGAAGCCCATGACGAGGGTAGTTGCTGGCCTGGCCTGGAGATTCTCCCCTTTATCTGGCTGCCCCCCACCTCGTCTGCCAGCCACAGGGTTGCAGAAGGAATAGGTTTCCTCCAAGCCAAGATAAGTATCTGAGCTTTATCTCTCCTCAGCCTCTGATCTTCCCATACCCTGTCCCCCAGACCATACCGCCTCCCCAGCCACACCATGGAGAACAGAGATAAGGCCCTCCTGGCCAGCAGACCACAAGAGGGGTGTTGGGGGGGAGGTCCTTCCCTTTGGTCCACCCAAAGCTCAAATTCTGCTTCCTTCCCTAGAGACGGGCCCCAAGACAGCATCTGGACAGTCATCCCAGGGCCTTCACAGCCTGGGCCCTGCACTCTGCTCTCTAGCACACAGCATTGATTGTGTCCTAACTGACTCATTTCTCATCTCGGGGCACCAATCAGAGGGAGAAAATCCTGCCAGTCTGAGCACCAGGGAAGCAGGACAGTGGAGTGCTGGCTGCCACAGGGTGGAAGAGACTTCTCCAGATTCTTGGCAGGAAACCTGATGGCTGCTGGGGACCTCTCAGGCCTGAAAACCGGGTCCAACATCCAAACTGTTCAGCATCCTTTCACAGACACCTCCTCTAATGTCACATCCCATGCTGGGTATTGGAGTCACAGAGCGAGTCCCTGCCTTCACAGAACACCTGGGAGCCCAGGTAAGCAGCAGCTAACCCAGCCTGGGAAATCCAGGGAGGCTTCCCAGAGGAGGTGACATTTCCCCTGGGTTTTAAAGGATGAAAAGGATTTCTTCAGACACAGAAATAAGGGGAAGGCCATTCCAAGCAGAGGGAACCATGTGGAGAAGTCTTGGAGCCATGAAAAAACCACGCATGATAGGACAGTGATAATAAGTGAAGTGGTGGGGCTGTCAAGTCCAGGAGAGGGAAGAGGAAGCTTAGAAAGAAGCATGAAAAGGGGCACCTGGGTGGCTCAGTCGGTTAAGCATCCAATTCTTGGTTCTGGCTCAGCTCATGATCCCAGGGTCATGGGATCGAGCCCCACGCTGGGCTCCACACTCAGTGAAGAGTCTGCTTGAGATTCTCTCGCTCCTTCTCCCTCTGCCCCTCCCGCACTCACACTCACTCTCTAAAATAAATAAGTAAAATCTTAAAAAAAAAAAAAAAAAAAGGTAGCGAGAGCATGAAGAGATGAGGTCCCAGCATCAGGGAGGGTTAGGGGCTGGTTTTGAAAGGCCTCAAAGGTCAGAAGAAAGACTTGGGACTTTATCCCATGGGCAACAAGGCACCAATGGAAGGTTTTTGCTGGCGCAATGGTCAGGTGGGGCTGTGTTTTGGAAGAAGCTGTCCAGCCGAGTACAGCAAGGGCGGCCTCGCAGGAGTGAAGATGGGAGAGCAGGCGGAGGCTGCCACCGTTGTCCCTGAGAACGAGGCTGGCAGCCCAGCCGGTGGCAGGGCGCTGGGAGAGAAGGACCCATGCAAAGGGCTGACAGGCTGGGAAAGCAAGGGAAAGCAAGGAGTCCAGGCTGAGTGCAGGTTTCCAGCAGGTTATAGAGAGCAGGGCAGGGGGGAGGCGAGCCATGGAGGAGTTCGGTGGGAGGCACGTTTAGTCTGGGCTATCTCTGGAGCATCACAGGGCAGGTGGGGATCTGAGAAGCAGGCCTGTGAGGTGTTACCCAGGGCCATATAGGGTTAGTGCCACCTCTGGGTCTAGAACGCAAGCCTGCCCCGCCAACTTCCCAGGGCCAGTGCTGCCTCTTCCTACTATGGTCTCTATACACCTTCTTCCTGTTCCCGGCCATGATGCCTTTGCTCTTGTTGTTTATCTCCCCAGAGTACTCCTTCCTCCTCTGTATCATCCCACCCACCCTCCAGTTCCAGCTAGAGTCCCAGCTCCGTTCAGGGGCTAGAGCACAGAGCCACAGTCAGAGATGAGTGGGGTTCAAAAGAGGGAATGGTGAGTATGACAGAAAGTGCGGAGACAAAACATAGAACCCAGCAAGCTGGCCGTGTGACAGGTCACTCTCCCTCTCTGGGCCTCAGTTTCCGAACCTGTCCTAACAAGGAAAGGTCCTCATCCCCAGGGAGCTCGAGGTCTAGAAAGGGCCACAAGGTAAAACAGGACCATTGATTAAGAGGTGTATTGTGTCCCTTGAGGAGGCAAGTCGGGAAAAAGTTTATGGAGAAAGACTTCGTGGTATTTTCTCTGAGCCATGAAGAATGGGTACAATTTCAGCAAGTGGAGAGAGGCAGAAGCGGGCCCTCAAGCAGAGAGACCAGCCCCAGCAAAGACCGGCAGACACAAAGTTCAGGGTGTGTTCAAGGAAGAATGAGTGTCCAGATTCTGGTTTCTTTCTGAGTCAACAGCTCAGGCACTTTTTGTAAGCAAGCAGTCCAAGGCAGGCAGCCTCCAGTAAACACCTTTTTGCACAATCGAGGTCACACACAGGGACGTGTTTGCACAATGACCTGTTTGCACAATCTCGGCCGACTGCTATATTCCAGCCAAACCAGCCTGGGGCAGATGAGCACAGCCTCCACTTCCGGACACGTACCCTGGCTGGCCCACCCATTCCCGCCCCTTGGGGACAGGCAGCTCCTTGACCCACTCAGGAGCCCTACACACCGCAGACAATGACAGAAACCGAAACGATCCAACCCGCCGTAGGACTGCCAAGAGCGGGGTTCCTCCCCTGGGCTTCCTGACTGGGCTTTCCAGACCCCGGAGGTCACTCTGTCTGATGGAGGAGGGGGCTGGGGCAAGAGGGCTGGAGGAGGAAGTATCCACAAAGCAGACACTGGGTGTGATGGAGGAGATGACCACATCTGTCTCGTGCTTTTTAGCGCACGGGAGTAAACACTTATTGAGCACTTACTGTATACCTGGCTCTGTTGCACATGCCTCGCATGCATTGTTTCACCAATTTCTCTCAAAAACCCCATAAAGCAAATACTACCATCCCCACTTTAAAGATGACAAAACTGAGGCTCAGAGAGGTTAAACAACTTGCCCAGCATCACACAGCTAGTAAGTGGCAAATCCAAGCAGTCCAACCCTTCAGCCCCACTCTTCACCTCTCAACGCCTAATACAAAGTCTCTAAGGTCTCTCCCCTAAGTAAAGTTCTTCCTTAAACCTAACTTTCATTTCAGCTGCCACAGTTTTGTTTCCTGGTGCAGGCCTTCAGTGGAGAACAGAACACAGATGAGATCAGTAAAATCTTGCTCTGAAATACTGAACTATGCAGTGGGGGGAAAGGAAAGGAATTGGACTGAACACCTACCACGCTGGGTATTAGACCTCCCATAGTTCATTTAATCATCACAAAACCCCTGGGAAGAATTGCTTTCCCTGTGGCAGGTAAGGCAACAGACAGAGGCTTGGAGAGGGAGATTCTGCAGCCCAAGAGATCCTCTAGGTGGAGGCTGGAGGCAGAATGAGAATATGGTTTCTGCCCTCAAGGAGTTCACAGTCTAATGGAGGAGGTAGACAGCCAAGAACCCACTGCGGTTATCCAGGATCACCGAGGAAGGAGGGCACCAGCCCAGAGAGATGCTCAGCACAGACTCAAGTCTGGGCGAGCTCAGGGGCAGGACTCAGCCAGCTGGCGGTGACAGGGGGTCAGCAAGAGCAAACACGCGGAGGTGTTCAGAGCCTGAGGCAGGCAGGGAGAGGTAGACCAACGCTGCTGGACCACAACCCAAAGAAATGTGTCTGGGGAAGCAGAGGCAGGTAAGGCAGGAGAAGGAGGTGGGACCAGCTGGCAGGGTACCTTGATTGTCCTGTGAAGGAATTAGGATGTGCCATAGGGCCTCTGAAGAATGGGGACCAACATGATCAGCCATCCCTGTATGTAGGAAAGCTCACTCTGCCAGGAGCTGACAGAGGGCAGAGGGAGAGAACCCAGAGCAGGGAGTCCACAGGAGCCCCAGTGAGGGTTGGGGAGACCCAACAAAGGCGGGGAAAGATGAATTTCAGAATTGTGGACAAGACAAAGAGTTCCACAAAGGCAGGAATGAAAACTGCTTTGGGTCACCATTATATCCCAGCATCTGCTCTGGGAATACGTTTTTCTGAATAATGAACCAAAGGCCCATTCTCCTTCATTAGGGATTGGCTGGAGATGGGAGTGTGGAGAAGGGCGGGGGTGAGGAAGGACTCCTGGGTCCCTTCTTTGGGTGACTTGAGGAAGTGGGGATGGTGATATACTTTACCAAGATGAGGCCCACAAGGACTGAGGACAGGTCTGGCGAGGTGCAGAGAAGATTTATCCATTCAGTCATTCATTCTCCACTTTACTCATTCATCCAGTGTGCACTGAGGGCTCACTAGGTGACAGGCAGTGTTGTAGGCAGTGGAGAGAAAGCTTTGACCAAAAACAGACTTAAACCCTCGCCCTCATGGAACTTCCATTCTAGTGGGAGGTGGGGGGTGGGGAAAGCCAATGACAGATGGTGAAAAGGGATATGGGAAAAAAGAGGGCTACGGAGTAGGGGGTGCAATTTTTTTTAAAGAGTAATCAAAGAAAGACTCAATGAGAAGTTGATATTTGAGCAAAGATCTGAAGAAGGAGAGAGAGTGGACCCATGTCATTATTGGGGGGGGGATGGAATCCGGGCAAGAGAAACAGCAAGTGCAAAGGCCCTGAGGCAGGAGGGAGCCTAGCAAATTTAAGAAACAAGAAGAAAAACAGCATAGCTGAAGCAGAGCAGCAAGGGAGAGAAGAATAGGAGAGTGCCCCCCCATGTTGAGTGGGACCTTGTAGATCATCAAAAGGACCTTGAACTTGACTCTGAGTGAGATGAGAACCACTGGGGGCTTGGGACAGAGGATGACATGAAGTGACTTGACAGGAACTGACTTTTTTTTGGTCAGTATCATACCGGCTGCTGAAGGTACAATAGACAAATTGGTGGGGGACAGGATAAATGGAAGTAGGAGACTATTGCAACAATCTAAGTAAGAGGTTAGGGTTGTTTAATCCTGACTAGTATTGGTTTAAGTGGTAGTTATATTTTCCAACTTTGTATCATGAAAATATTGAAACATAGAGGCAAGGTGAACTGTAACAGGAACAACTGTCTCCCCAAAACTCTGCTTATATTTTGAAAGAAGAGTTGACAGGATTTGCTGAGCAGGCGGGGTCCCTGTAGGACATCTTGGGGAGGTTGCCACAGACAGGTGGGTATTTCCTTTTGGACCCTCTCCTGCAGCCCACGTCTGCCCCTCACATAAGACTCAGAAGCCTTTTTTCCAAAAAGGATCATACGTTATGGACGCTCTGCTGGTTAGTTGGTACCTAACCTTACTGGGTCATAAATCCAATGGACTATGAACAGTCTGAACCCTCTTCAGAAAAATGCACAGAAAATTATTTATAAGCAGTTCTGAAGGGCACCTGGGTGGTTCAATTGGTTAAGCACCTGCCTTCGGCTCTGGTCCTGATCCAGGAGTCCTGGGATCAAGCCCCAGGTCAGGTTTCCTGCTCAGAGGGGAGGCTGCTTCTCCTTCTGCCTCTGCCACTCCCCCTGCCTGTGCTTGCTCTCACTCTCACTCTCTCTATCAAATAAATAAATTTTTCAATAAGTCTTTATAACCAGTTCCGGGGAAATCATGGATACAAACAATGAAAGACACAAAATTTAGCCTGCTACACCCAATCCAAAAATATTCAGGGTAGCAGAATCATCGTGAGTAAACCAATTTCAAGGTCACATATGAAGACCCTGAGCCTTCCCTGAGGTCTTCCCCCCATCTTGTTTCCAGAGTCCCCATTTCCCCATTGCCAGTCAATGGTGGAAAATAGGCAGTCAAGAAGGCCACAGGGAGTCAGATCCAAAATTTCCCATAACCTGGAGGCTGTCTCTTGAGTACTGTGAGGATTAGGGCCCCAAGGCTAAGCCAAAAAGAGGCTTAGAGCAGAGCGAGCCTTCAAGCCAAGGTCTGTCTCCCACTGATGCTCCCTCAGGGATAGGGGTGCAGGAATGGCACCCAGGCGGCTTGACGGCTGGGCCCCGGCCAGCCCCAAAGCTTTGAGGTCAGGAAATCCGGAGGCAGGGGAGAGGGACGCGGTTGCCACACTCCCTGGCCCCTTTGAGACCCCCGAGGCAGGAAGGCTGCCTGGCCTCACCGGCTTCCCTCCCAGGCTCCTTCCTGGGAGGAAGGGGCTGCCCTGTGCTTCAGTGACTGTCTGACAGCACAAGGGAGGGAAGGAGGCTGGGCAGGTGTTGCAATCGGCAGCCCCTGGGCCTGTCAGAGACTGAGCCATTAACGACAGGGCTGGGGAGAGGAGCCGGACTGCGGCTGTTTTCAGGAACTTGCCCTCCAGAGGAGCGCGGAGACCAAGGAGGCCAGGCGGGTTCCCGCTGCAGGCTCCAGCGTGAGTAGGGGAATCCGCTGGGAGGGCTGTACCTTGGGCGGGAAAGGACCCTTGAGTCCTGGGTCCTCTCCCCCCACCTCGGCCAAGTGCCCATGCACAGGCCTGGGACCAGGGCTCCTGCCTTTAGCGTTGGTCCTTAGGAACCAGGAGCCCCCGGACACGGAGTCTCTTTTGCCAGGGCTGCCCCCACTTTTTTGGGGGGAGGGCATTGGGGAAGTCACGAACCTCTGAATACCTCTCTGGGAACACAGAGCTGGGCTCAGAGAAGGGTGTGATCACCATCCTTCTCCACATTCCTGTCTCAGACCCTATGTCTCAGCCTGCCCTCTCTGTCCCCTGTTTCTGTCTTGCCTCCCCAGCCCCTACCTGGACTATCTGGGCTCTGGATCTCCATCTGTCCGTGTGTCTCGAAGTCTTTCTGTGCCTTTCTCTGTCTCTCACATTTCCCTCTCTCAAATCTTAAACTCGCTCGGGGACCTTTTGCTTCTTGGCCTTGAGCACCTGGGTCTCTGGGTCAGCGTCCTTGTCCTCCCGGGGCCCTGTCTCTCTGCACCTGTCCTGCCCAGGCCTCACTGCCTGCATGCCTGTTTCACATTCTTACACCTTCTGCAGCTCTGCCTCCCTCCTTCTCAGCAAGGGCTTCTCCCTCGGTTCAGTCCCAGCCCCCTCCTCCCACTGGAAGAATCTCCCTTAAGGAGAGGAGATACAACAGGGCGGAGAGGGTGCGAGCTGGGGCAGGGGGAGCAGGGGAAAAGGCCAGAGTGTAGGGAAAGGAGAGGAGGGCAGGAAGAGGTGGGTGATGGCAGTGCCTCAAGGAGGCAGCGGGTTCCGCTGGGACTGATCAGAGAGGACTGAAGCCGAAGCGAAGGGGAGACTGAGGGCCCCTCAGGGAGGGGAGGCTGCAAGTAGGGGACCCAGAAACGGGGCTTTGAAGCCATGCTGCGTGACATGGATGAAAGCCAGGTGGCAGTCCTAGGAGGCTGTGACCACACGGCCTGCGAGGGGGAGAAGAGGCCCCATGCTGGATTCCACGACACGGTGTCCCACTTCACGTCGCGTGAAAACAAATTACGGTCACTGAGTGCGCTTTCTTCCCAGCCCATCTCGGTGCCTCCTCACTACAATCCTGAGAAGTGCGTGCTAATGTTCCCCCTCATTCACAGATGGGGAAACCAAGGTTCAGAAAGGTGAAGTAACTTCTCCACAGTCACGAAGCCGGTAAGTCCCAGAGCTGGGCTCCCACTTTCTCCACGTACTGACCCCCAGAGAGTGAGACCATGCTCCAACAGATCCCCGATCACACTCAATGGGGGTGGAGGGCACCCTGGGCTGCTGCAGGGGACCAGGGACCAAAGCCAACATGCCAACACTCGGCAGCCCAGGGGAGGAGACCAGGGCCTCTGAGAGTGAGGTTTGGTTGCCCATTCTGGTCAGGAGCCAGAGGAGAGAGAGGGATGAAGTAGTACCTTGCTGGGCACACACTAGGCATGATGCTGACCCCTGCAAGGGTAGCAGAGCTGCAACATGATCAAAAGCACAAAGAAATGGAAACCAGCATCCCAAAGACTAGGCCTACAAGGCTAAATCTTCCCCCCACAAGTGTGCATGGGGGATAATCAAACTGCCATGCTCTGGTAAGAAAGTTGCCAACCACTGATTGGTAGACAGGGATGCTCTGAACAGTTGTGTGGGTTTCTCACTGCATAAAGCTGCCCAGCTGAGGACCAAGTAGAAGCTGAAATCCAGCCTATTCTTAAGTTGCCAGGTCTTAGTGTGAGGCTACATCTGTCTAGAGGTAGTGGCACTTTTTTCCTGATTTGCAAAAAAAAAGTGACTTATGGGCTAGCCGTCCTCTGGCATCTTGATATGGAAATGTATTTGAATAGCTCGGGGGTTGGGGTAAGGCCCCTGTGAGAAGGAACAGCCTTGGGTATCCTGGGCAGCTTATACTCACACTCCTGTCTGAGAGGGGCAGAGAAAGGGGGAATTTCCCATCTCTGAGCACAGGGGATCTGCTGGGACACCACCTACACGAATGCATTCCTGGATATATGCGCAGGCTAGTCAGTGATTTCCACTGACCTGCTGCCAAGAGTGCCACCTGGTGCTGGGGAAGCAGGTCCCTGGTCCCAAGACCCCTAAGGGAGCAGGATGGAGGTCAGGCTAGAAGCCCACCCCAGTGGTAGAATACCTTTTGCATAGCTTCTGGAATACCTGGCCCCAGAAAACCTCCAGAGGTCTGTGCCCAGAACTGGGCATGTGTTGGACCCCTTGTATCATCCATGGAGGCCAGCTTCCCACAGGTGTAAACTGACAGCCCCTTGCCTCGGCTAATCCATGCCAGGGAGCGTCTCTGACCCTTCTGGCATGGCTCATCCAAGAGAACCTGCCTCGTACTCATGCGTGTGTAACCTGGATGGGCCAGAAAGTGAATAGCCCAAAGAACATCCTCTGACCGATGAGAGATGGAAGTCAGTAGGTAAATGTTCCCATCCTCTCTCCTGTTCAAGGGATACATTGTCTCTTGAGTGGATGGTCCTGAGGCATAGCCTACACAGCTTCTTGGAAGGTCCCAGTAGGATGGAGCCCCCCTCACCCGTAGAGATGACCCCAATTCCATGACGCACCTTTGTGTTGGCTTTCCCTCCTTACCTGCTTCGTTCTCCCCAACCCCTCCGTCCGTTCCTGGGGTCTCTCCAAAATAAACTACCTGCATGCAAGCCTGGCCAAGATAAAAGGGAAAGGACATGATGCTCCTGTCCCTGTTTTCTCCTGGAAGGCAAATATAATAACAGCAGTGGCTGTCACTTACAAAGTCATTGCCTATGTGCCTTGCATCATTGTGTGTCTTCTTCCCAAAGTCCTATGCAATATAGGCTGTTGTTAATTCCATTTTGCGGACAAAGAAACTGAGGCTCAGAGAGGTCAAATCCCCTGGCCAAAGCCACACTGTGGCAGAGCAAGGGTTAAGCTCAGCTCTGACTCCAGAGCCCATGACCTTCCCCTTCCCCCTCTGCCTCCAGGTGAACACCAAACTGGCGCTATGGCAGGGCTAGGAACCTGGAGCCTGACCGTGGCTGCCCTGATTGTCCCGCTGCTCCCCAGAAGTGAGTATGGCCGGGGATCGGGTGCAATGAGGAGAGGAGAGTCACGGGAGAGAGGTACAGTGGGTAGAAGAGGGATTCATTGGCCTGCACCGGCCACACTGCTCCTGGGGTTCCCAGACAATTGAGGCTGGGCCAAGAATGTGGGGTAGCCAGGCCTCCACCCATGAACCTCTAGAGGCAAACCTCCACCCATGCGGAATGGCAAGAAAGTCTGAGCTGGTCAGCCTGGAAAAGGCCAGGGGACCCAGGTCTTGTCCGCAAATCTCTGCCATGCTTGTCAGAAGGAAACTCTGGGTCCTCTCCAGCCTTCACAGGCAGCAAAGGAATAGGAGTGGAAGCCACAAGGAGACTTATTCCCAGAATAAGGAAACCCAGGCAGAGCTCTCTAAACTAGGGAAACTGTCTTGAGAGGTGGAGAGCTTCCCATCTGTGGGGGTATGCAAGCTGAGGCCAGGATTGACAGGGATGGTGCATAGCAAAGGTCAGCAAACATTGTCTGATAGTCATATTTAGGCTTTGCTGGCCGCATATAGTGTCTGCTGCATGTTCTTATCTGTTTTCTGCTTTGTTTTTACCCTTTAAAATGGAAGAAAAGTGGAAATTTTAAAATTGGGAAATGGAAAATGGAAAACCCATTTTTAATGGATTTAAAAATGGAAAACCCATTCTTAGTTGTCAGACCATACAAAACCAGGGCCATCCTAGCCCTGCTAAAGAGGATGCAATGTTAGGTGGAGTTCTGGAGTAAACAGTTTTGCAAGATTCCTTCCAGTCTGAAATTCTGAGTTGGTGAAGCGATAGGAGCTCCATGCTGAAAGTCATGAACTTGCTCTGTAATCCTGGGCAAATTCCTAGGACCTCAGCATCCTCCTCAGCAAAACAGACCCCAGAACACATGACAGAGGAAAGAAGGCACAGTGGACAAAGTACAGCGGATCTTTATTTGTTTATACAATAAATATTCACCAAGGGCCTACTCTGTGCTAAGCTCTGGGAATACAGTAATAAGACCAACAGCCAAGATCTCTGGCCTCACAGAACCTCTAGTCTAACTGGGGAGACAGGCAAGCAATGAATCACATGACTCCATAATTATGAAGGAGAATAAGAGCTTTGGGAAAGTTCAGGGCACTTGACCTGGTCTGGTTGATCCGGGTCTGGTCTGGTTCCCCCAAGATGCTCAATGTTAATCAGGTGAGCAACATGGGTGGAAACTATTTTTCATCCCCATTGTACAGATGAGAAAAATCAAGGCATGGAAAGCCTCAGTAACCTGCCAGGGTCATGTAATTAATAAGCAATACAGCCAGGCTCTAAACCCAGCCGTGCTCTTACCTACCACACCACTGAAGTGTTGGAGGGCTGTGGTCCAGATGGGGTAACACAATCAAGATTTGAATTCTGAGAGCTGTGGCCGTGGGGTTCTTATCATTCCAACCAATGCTTTCACCACCTCTGGGGAGGGTGCCACAGAGGGGCCTGGTGTCTGCTTGGCGGTGTGCTAGTGCTGGCTTATGAGACCTAAGTGTGCACATTTCCTCCCCAAGTTCACGTTCAGTGATGTCGCACTGGTAGCTTGAAAAGCAATCTTGGTGGGAATATTTACACCAGAGAAAGCAGCTCAGACTACCAATCAGTATCTGGTTTTCTCAAAGAGCCAGCTGATAGGCCCTGATGGACACATCCCTAGTTCTCTCTCACCCCGGAAAGCCCCTCTCCATCCCCATAGCCATTCACCCCATTCCAGCCCCTGTATCTCAGGGGGTGAGGCAAGGAGGTAAGGACCTTGAGTCTAGGAATACAAAGGCCTAGGTTTATAACTCAGCTCCTCATGGCAGAGGAGTGACTCATGGCCCATTCTCCCCTCCCCCAGGCCTGGAGGAATGTGGGCGCATCAGCCTCCCCACCCCCACTGTCCACCTGGGGGATCCCATCACAGCCTCCTGCGTCATCAGCCCGAACTGCAGCCACCTGGACCCCGAGTCACAGATTCTGTGGAAACTGGGAACAGAGCTTCAACCTGGAAAGAGGCAGCAACGTCTGGCAGATGGAAGGCAGGAATCCACCATCACCGTGCCCCGCCTCAGCAGCCCCCGGGTCCTTCTCTCCTGCTGCGTGCGCTGGGGCACCAGCCTACAGATCCTGGACCAGGCTGAGGTGCAAGCAGGCTGTAAGTGCCCGTGGCCACCCACCCGCCCGGCCCCTGTGCCTTCCTGCCATGGCTCAGGAGAGCCATTATCATTCACTGAGATCTTGTTCAATAAACACGATATGGGCATGGCATTGGGTAATCTTCTCAACCCGGCGATAGTGCTGTTTAGCCCCATTTTGTAGATGAGGAAACTGAGGCTCAGGGAGTATATGTGATTTGGTGAAGGTCACAAACTAAGGATAGAGCTGAGATTTCTATCAGGCAGTACGGCTCCAAAGTCAGAGGGCACCACTACTCCGAGTGGCTGGCAAGTAAGCCCAGACACTCAGCCACTGGACAGTGTGCCCAGAGAGGACACCTGACCAGCTCAGCCTGCTCCTAGTTTCTCCCCATGGCAGTCTCAGCCTCCTACTCAAACCGAAAAGTGAGGACTTTCTGCCAAGCCAATGCATAAGAAAACCACTAAGACCAGTTCTTTTTCTTTTTCTTTTTTTTTAAGATTTTATTTATTTATTTGACAGACAGCAAGAGAGGGAACACAAGCAGGGGGAGTGGGAGAGGGAGAAGCAGGCTTCCCGCCCATCAAGGAGCCCAATGCGGGGCTCAATCCCAGGACCCTGAGATCATGACCTGAGCCAAGGGCAGACACCTAACGAGTAAGCCACGCAGCCGATCTGACCAGTTTCTTTCTTAAGATTCACTCATAGTATGGGTACCTGGGTGGCTCAGTCAGTTAAGCATCTGCCTTTGGCTCAGGTCATGATCTCAGAGTCCTGGGATCGAGTCCCATATCTGGCTCCCTGCTCAGTGGGAGTCTGCTTTTCCTCTGCCTCCTGCTCTTTCTCTGACAAATAAATACATAAAATCTTAAAATATATATATATATATATATATATATATATATAGTCACTAATAGTAGAGCTAACCCTTACATAGCACCTACCATATGCCAGGCATGGCCCGGAGCACTGTGTAAATAGTCATTCAGTTCCCAAAACCCCAAGGGGTATGCATATTACCATCACTCCCATTTCACAGATGAAGAAACTGAGGCACGGGACAGTTAAGTGACTTCCAGATCGCAACAGCTAACAAATGGCAAAACCAGGATGAAAAGCCAGGTCTGCACCATCCCTGTCCAAGGGGGCAGAGCCGAGGAGGTGGGAGGCTCTGTGGCACCTGCCTCTGTCTGGCCCTGCATTTCACTTTCCCCAGGGCTGCCCCTCCTGGGTCACTTGATAGAGAGATGAGCAACAAGACAAGGTGACTCCAGAGGGAACAAACCAGAGCAAGGAAACAAAGCTGACTGGTTCCAGTCGCAGCTTTCTGAATGGTCCTACCCAAAGCCCTGACTCTCCCCACCCTATGTGCAGACCCTCCCGCCACTCCCCATGACCTGTCCTGCCTCATGAACCTCACAACCAACAGCCTCATCTGTCAGTGGGAGCCAGGACCGGACACCCACCTGTCCACCCACTTCACCCTCAAGAGCTTCAAGTAAGTAAGGGTCTCTATGCTAGCTCCCTTCTTCTGGGTCCTAGGGTGGGGCATGGGAGGGACTGCGGGATGGGGGAGCCAGAAACAAACACAGGAGGGAGCAGGGAGCCTCGCTTCCTTTTTCTGCTAGACACCCAAGCCTGGCCTCTTGGCAGGAGCCGGGGAAACTGTCAGACACAAGAGGACTCTATCCTCAACTGTTTGCCTAACGATGGGCAGAACCACTGCTCCATCCCACGAAGAGACCTCCTGTTGTACCAGAACATGAGCATCTGGGTGGAGGCCAAGAACGCCTTAGGGACCAGCAAGTCCCCACAGCTGTGCCTTGTTCCCATGGATGTCGGTAGGTGACGCTGGGTCTGGTGGAAGGGAGAGGCCCCCACGATGAGCCAACCCAGAGGGGCACCTGGGTGGCTCAGTGGTTGAGCCTCTGCCTTCGGCTCGGGTCGTGATCTCAGGGTCCTGGGATCGAGCCCCAAGTCGAGGTCTCTGCTCGGCGGGGAGCCTGCTTCCCCCCCCCTCTCTCTCTGCCTGCCTCTCTGACTACTTGTGATCTCTGTCAAATAAATGGATAAAATCTTTTTAAAAGTAAATAAATAAATAACGATGAGCCAAAGCCAACCCAGAGAGGCACAGAGAGGAAATTACAGACCCAGACACAGACCAGGAGACACTGGGAGACCTAGAGATAGAGGCAGGCAAGAGACAGGGACAAAATGGAATGCAGGTGGGCATGGAGCTATGGAGACGCAGAAGGACAGAGGCAAGGAGACACGTTCTATAATTCTTTCAGCAAGTTTCTTGAGTTGCCCACAGATTACTAGGCATTGCTCTTGGTGCTGGAGATAGGGCACTGAATGAAATATTGAAGCTCCTGCCCTTGGAACATGACATTTGGGGACAAACTAAATAAAATGGAATGTCAGGTGACAAGAAGGGTGACAGGGAAGTTAAAACAGGGAAAGGGGTAGGGAAAGCTGGGGGTGGGGGACAACCGCCCTCCCAGTTAGATAGCCAGGGGCGGCCTCGCTGAGAAGGTGACATCTGAGAAGATCCTTGAAGGAAATGAGAGAGCAGGCCCCTGGATGTCTGAAGGGGAAGATCTCCAGGCAGAGGGAACAAGTACAAAGGCCCTGGGGCAAGAGGATGAAACAGAGACCTAGGGGGAGACAGACACATATACACACTCAGACCTGCAGAAATTGTGATGGCATGGAGATGAAGAGACTCAGAGAGACAGAGAAAAGAGAGACAGACTGACAGAGACCCCAGGGATGGAGATCCAGAGCCAAAAATGGAATAACAGGCCAAGAGAAAAGCAGGAGTACAGGAGATCCCCTACAGGATGGGACAGGGAATGTTTCTGACCATCCCCTCTCCTTGCAGTTAAGTTGGAACCCCCGACACTGTGGGCCCTGGCCCCCAGCCCTGAGGTGGCCCCACCCCAGCCAGGCTGCCTGCTGTTACGCTGGGAGCCATGGAAGCCGAGCCTGTACATAGAACAGAAATGTGAGCTGCGCCATCAGCCACAGCTTGGAGAAGACAGCTGGGTCCTGGTGAGGTGAAGGGCAGCCTGGAGGGCCTGGGGCTGGCTGAGGGGAGGGCGGCTGAGCTGGCCCTGAAGGGCACAGGATCCAGGCTCAGAGCCATGGCCACCCCACCAGGTGGGCCCCCTGCTCTCCCAGACCCTCCAGTATGAGCTCTGCGGGCTCCTCCCATCCACAGCCTACGTCCTGCAGATGCGTTGTACCCGCTGGCCCCTGCCTGGCCAATGGAGCGACTGGAGCGCTAGCCTGACGCTGACCACTGCGCAACGGGGTAAGCAGTGGGTAGAGAGGAGCCAGGGGCAGGTATCAGGGCCAAGTCCAACCCCGAGGGCTGACCCTCCGGCTCTTTCCACAGTCCCCATCGTCAGACTGGACACATGGTGGCGGCAGAGGCCATTGGACCCCAGGACGGTGGCCATGCAGCTGTTCTGGAAGGTGACCCATCCTGACATCCCTCCACCCCTGAGACTCCTTCCAACCCAGACACATCTCTGTGGGCTGGGGCCCTGGACTCCAACCTGTCCAGGAGCCTTGGATGCATTTGTATGTGATTTGTGTGTGCCTAGGAAGCTGGGTAGTGCCCTTCTGGAGAGACTAGAATGCAGGACTCACCTGTGGCAAAGGGTTGGTTCAGGGAATAGTTCAGTGTCAACATGCTTCTTCCTTTTCTCCTTCCAAGGACCTGGCACAGGGTGAACAGGGGTAGAAGGAAGGGAGGGAAGAAGGCTGACTCCCAGCCTGTGGGGCTCAGTTCCTAAGACCCACCCACCCCATCTAGAAGCCTCCCCCCCACTCAAGATGAGCTGTGCAACCCCCTTATCTTCTTCCTGTGCCCACGGCAGCCAATGCCCTTGGACAAATACAGTGGGCAGATCCAAGGCTACCTGGTCAGAGCTCCGAACCAGACTGAGGCAGTCCCCCCACTCTGCAACACCACGGAGCTAAGCTGCACCTTCCACTTGCCCTCGGAAGCCCGGGCAGTGGTCCTTGTGGCCTATAACACAGCCGGGACCTCCCACCCCAGCCCAGTGGTCTTCCTGGAGAGCACAGGTAAGGGGGCCGGCAGCTGGTAGAGCATGGTGGTTAAGCATGTCAATTCGGAAGCCAGACTGCCTGGGTTCACATCTAGTCCTGTCACTAGATAGCAGCGTGCCCGGGGCAAGGGATCCCAGCTCCCTGGCCTCTGTTTACTCACCTAGCAAAGGGGGACAATACAGTGTTGACCCTAAAGCGTCGTTACAAGGCTACAGGCATTCAGACGTGTGCCTGACACCAAGTTACTGTTCAGTGTGTGTTCGCCACTCTTATCATCACGAGCCAGAACCAAGCTGGGCCGCTGGTGGTTACACACACACACGCACGCACCGCACACACATTCACTCCACACTCACACAGTGGATGCTTACAGACTCACACTCCCGTGTGCACACATACAGAGCCCATGTTGCCAAGGAAGATGGGAAGAAAGCCCTACACTTTTCCAGCTGGAACACGGTCCCTGAGTTAATTGCTCATTCTCGAGGGTCAGCCAACACCACCATCCCCAGGATCCCCCGCACATGGGTCCTCACCGGGTGAGACTGGCGATAACAAGAGGGACTATTCGATCTCATTAGCTGTGTGACCTTAGACAAGTTCCTGAACCTGTCTCAACTGTCTCCTTGATCAAATGGGGCCAGGGCGGCAGCTCCCTCACAGGACTCTCGGGGGCTCAGGAAATTAACATGGATCAAAGACCCTAGCGACATATACTGTGAACTACACAGTGTTACCCTTGATCACGGTCAGGCCCTCCTCTGCACGGGGCACTGTGCTAGGCTCATCCTATGCAGCAGCTCATGGGATCTGCATAGAGCCCTTACAGATGAGCTAAGTGAGGTCCTGAGCTTGAGGGACCCTCGGTCAGCCAGTCTGTAAGTAACAAAGCCAGGACCAGAACCCAAGCTCCTGGCTCTGGGACCTGCATTTTTCGTGCTTTGTTCTCTCAACTCCTTCTCTGTCTCCAGGCCCGCCCCTGGCCAGACTCCACATTGAGGCTCGAGATCCCCACAGCCTCTGGGTGGGCTGGGAGCAGCCCAGCCCTCGGCCTCGGGGTTATGTGATTGAGTGGGGCCTGGGTCCCCCCAGCCCCAGCGGCAGCAATAAGAGCTGGAAGATGGAGAATAACGGAAGCATTTCTGGGACGCTGCTGCAGGGTGAGGTGCAGGGGGAGGCGGGGCCGGGGGGGGGGCGCACCTGGGAAGCAGGGAGGCAGTGCTAGTCTGACAGTTAGCAAGGGGTGGCCTGAACCACCTGAGAAGCGGACTCCCCAGTCTTTCTAGACTCTTTCCTGTCATCTCTTATCCCCAGAATCAGGACGTTCTCCCAGACTAACTGGACCCTCTCTTTTCACAGTCCTGACACCACCACCTTCCTAGCTTTCCCACTTTTCTGCTCTCTCCCCATCAAATGATCTGAAGAAGAGGTAGAAGAGGAATGCTCTGCAGCAGGAGGCCTGGGTTGTCCCCAGCTGAAGCTCTGAGGTTAGCTTCCCTCACCAGGGGGCCTGCCCCATCTTCTCTCTACAGAGAACATCAGGCCCTTTCAGCTCTACGAGATCACTGTGACCGCTCTCTACCAGGACACCGTGGGACCCTCCCAGCACATCTATGCCTACTCCCAAGAGATGGGTACGTCGGCCACCTGGTCCCTCCCAGAATCCTCTCCTCTCAGTGCCTGCCTGGGTCCCAGCAATCAGGACAACGAGGGACCATTTCCTTCCTCCCCCACCTCTGGCCCAGAAGAGGCTCTTTTCCAATCCCAAGATGACCCCTGTCTTACACTGGACACCTGCAACGGGACAGAAGTCAGGTGGTGGGGCGACAGAAATTAGGGAGTGGGTTCAGCAGAATTTGGGAAGCAAGTCTGGCAAAAATCGACCCATTGCCCTGATAGAAATCAAGCGTCCTGTGTGGCAGAAGTTAGACAGAGGGCCTGGAATAAAGTCAGAGAGCGAGCGGTAGAAATCAGAGAGGAAGCCCAGCAAAATCAAGCCTGGCAGAAAGCAGTTGGCAAGGCTTTGGAGTCAAAGAGAACCAAGTTCAAATATGGAATCAGCCACTTATTAGCAGTGAATGGAATTCAGTCAAAGGTCCTGGCAACATGAGGCTTAAGGCACAGTGTGTCTCAGTTCTGGGGTCTGGGGAGCCCCAAGATGTCCCGCTGGGCTCTCCACTCTGCCCTGCTTCCCGTCAGCCCCTGCACCTCTCTCTTCCGGCAGCCCCCTCCCGCGCCCCAGAGCTGCATCTAAAGCACATTGGCAAGACCTGGGCCCAGCTGGAGTGGGTGCCTCAGGCCCCCGAGCTGGGGAAGAGCCCCCTTACCCACTACACCATCTTCTGGACCAATGCTCAAGACCAGTCCTTCTGTGAGTCTATCCTTAGCACCCCACAGCCCCAGGAGGCCTGGGGGGCGGGCGGGGAGGTGCACTCGGCAGCCTTGGAGGGAGTCTCAGCATCTGGGCCCAGGCTGACCATTCTCTTCTACTCCCAGCCACTGTCCTGAATGCCTCCTCCCATGGCTTGGTCCTCCACGGCTTGGAGCCTGCCAGCTTGTACCATGTCCACCTCATGGCTACCAACAAGGCCGGGGCCGCCAACAGTACAAGCCTTACCCTGATGACGTTGGCCCTAGGTAAGGGGAGAAGAGGGCCCACTAGACAAGGCTATTGGGAAGGTTCCTCATCCAATAGAGCTTTCATTTTGAGAACCTGCCTGGATCCACTCATCTGAGGGAAGAGACCCAGCCCTGCCCAGGAGGCTCAGACTGAGGGAAGAGGCCCAATCCTGCCTTCAGAGCTCAGTCAGAGGGAAGAGGCCCAGCCTTACTCACATGCACTCTAACCACCTCTGGCTTTCCCCTCACCCCAGAGGAATCTGAGCTGCATGTCCTCCTGGGCCTGTTTGGCTTCCTCCTCTTGTTCATCTGCCTCTGTGGGGCCACCCGGTTCTGCTGCAGACCCAGGTGAGTCCTTTCAAGAGACCTGACACCAAGCTACCCCTGCCTACAGGGAACTTCAGGCGGGAGTGGGCCAGTCCAAGCCCCTCTTCGAAGGCCTTCACAGGCCTCAGGGCCCATGTCTGGATTACACCCTGCACCAACTCTTCTCTGCCCAAGGGGCCTTAAGCTGCTGGGAAGGGGTTAGAAAAAAGAAGGGAAAGATGGGAGGGCATGCCTGACCCAGACCCTCACCTGCCCTCTTCTGCAGCAGGAAGAATCCCCTCTGGCCAAGTGTCCCAGACCCGGCCCACAGCAGCCTGGGCTCCTGGGTGCCGACCATCATGGTGGAGGTGAGAACCCCAGAAGGAGAGGGAAATGGGGTGTGTGTGTTGGGGGGGGGTGCTGGTGTTGGTCCAGGCTCAAAGTGAAAAGATACTCCTCCGAGGGTGAGGACTCAGGACTTCCCATCCCTTCCCGGCAAGGTCCCCTCCCTCTGGAGGAAAGCAGATCTGAGTTAGAATCCCAGCTCCACCCATTACAAAGCCTGGGCCATGTCACTGTGAGATGAGATGTATGTCACCCAGAATCGCTGGGGACATTCACCAAGCTAAGTCTGAAGCACACAGCATGTGTCAGGAAAGTATGAGCAGTTCTACAAGTGTCATCCTTTGGGCTCCAGCAGAAGGAATAGTTCCACAGATGTCCCAGCAAAGGAAGGGGTGGCGGTTGGGATGAACACCTGAGACGATTCATGCCCTCACCCCACGTCCTTGTGTCCAGGAGACCTTCCAGCTGCCCAGCATTCGGGACCCCGGCATGACACCCATCACCAAGATCACGGTGCTAGAAGAAGAAGAGAAGAAGCCAGGGCCCAGGGAGTCCAATGACAGCTCAGGGACCTGTGGCCTCCCCACCCTGGTCCAGGCCTATGTGCTCCAAGGGGACCCAAGAGCACCTTCCAACCAGCCCCGGCCCCCGTCTATCACCAGTGATCAGGTCCTTTACGGGAAGGTGCTGGGCAGCCCCACAGGCCCAGGTCCAGGGCATTACCTCCGCTGTGACTCTACTCAGCCCCTCTTAGGGAGCCTTAGTCCCAGCCCCAAGTTTTATGAGAACCTCTGGTTCCAGACCACCCCTCTGGATACCCCAGAGTCCCTCGTCCCCAACCAGGAGGATGACTGTGTCTTTGGGCCACTGCTTGACTTCCCCCTCCTGCAAGGGCTCCAGGTCCATGGGGTAGAGGGGCTGGGGGGCGTCTAGTGTTCCCTGGGGCCCCCACCTGGGCCTGCCTCTTGAAAGGCCTGGGCCGTCCAGAGGAGAGGAGAGTGTCAGTAAGTCCATCATGAAAACAACCACATAGCTCCAGAAGGGCAGAAAAGCTACCAGGATTTCTCTATCTCTGGTCCTCAGCACTCTTCCTCTATCTCCCCAGACCCCACTGGGCCTCTCACTTTAGTGACCAGAGAATGTTTTGTCCAACCCTGCCCACTCACCTCTTGTGCTTATTTCCTATAATTTCAGTCTCTTAAACTGGTTCATGGTTTGGTTTGGTTTGGTTTGATTCTGAGAAACTCTCGAGTGTGCCTGTGCCTCTGTCCCTTTTCTTTTAAGGGCCTAGCAGTGATGGGGGTACTTATCAGAAGTATCCATTTGTGTATTCCTTCCTTCGCTCATTCATTCCACCAGCACTTACCTAGCATGGAGGCCCTGTGCTGGAAGCAGGGACTCAAAAATGATTTGGTTCAGTCCACCCGCGAAGGGCTCCCATGCTAGTGGTAGAGACTTGAAGACATTAGGGCACAGTGGCCAGGGTTGAAGGGAGCCCCAAAAGGGCTGTGGGACATAGGGAATAGATCTCAGAAAAGACTAAGCCCTGTTGGAGTAGATATAATTAAAAAGAAAATCTGCGGAGGCGCCTGGCCGGCTCAGTGGATGGAGCGGGCTACTCTCAATCTCAGGGTTGTGAGCTCATGTCCCATGTTGGGTGTAGAGATTGCTTAAAAAATAAAATAATAAAAACCACAAAATCTCCTGCCAACCTACAAAACCACTCCATGAGGGTAGAAAAGGACAAAATCAGTTTTATTACTGAATGAGCGTTAAACCAGAACGTGATCTGCATCACCAGCAATCCTCTAAAGAGCTTGAAAAGACAGAAAGAAATCTTACCCTTGTATATAGCCAAGTGGATACAGGTGTATGGCACCATCTGTCACACAGAGTTCATCCTAAATTCACCTGGTAAATGGGGTAGCCACCCATGTTTGCTAATTGCCTTTACCCCAGAGAAAACGAAATTTCTTGTATCTTTATGAGAAGAGGCAGGTTGGCAACTTGGAGCCCGGCAGAAACCGGGAGACAGAGGCACTGTCTTCCTTAACGATTGCATTTCAAGAAATGATGCCTAGGTCCCTGAGAAGAACATTCCTGCGCTGTAAAACTGGCAAGAGGCTCATTCAGTTTTTGGAAAGATGTACATGGTCGCAAAAGGATAGAGAAAGGGGGCGCCTGGGTGGCTCAGTGTGTTAAAGCCTCTGCTTTCAGCTCAGGTCATGATCCCAGGGTCCTGGGATCGAGCCCCAAATCAGGCTCTCTGCTCAGCAGGGAGCCTGCTTCCTCCTCTCTCTGCCTACTTGTGATCTCTCTCTGTCAAATAAATAAATAAAAGAGAAAGAATTCACAATTACAACTCTTCAAAAGTCAGTGCTTACAAAAAATGAGGGGGAGGAGAGCTTTTTCCTTTTTTGCACCAAGGTAGAATTAAAGTGTTATTTTTATTTCATTAAAAATTTATGTTTCCTGGGCACCTGGGTGGCTCAGTGGGTTAAGCCGCTGCCTTCAGCTCAGGTCATGATCTCGGGGTCCTGGGATCGAGTCCCGCATCGGGCTCTCTGCTCAGCAGGGAGCCTGCTTCTCTCTCTCTCTCTCTCTCTCTCTCTCTCTGCCTGCCTCTCCGACTACTTGTGATTTCTCTCTGTCAAATAAATAAATAAAATCTTAAAAAAAAATTTATGTTTCCTGCTTTTAATTTGTAGTTGTCTTTACACCCCTCATTTCACAAATATTATCACATCAAATACTTATTGAATGCCTCCTATATTGCAAGCAGATCCCTTGCACACAACTGCCTCAGTTAATACTCCAGCAACCTAAAGAGTAAATACCGTTCCACTTTGGTGAATGAGTACACCATGGCCCACAAAGGTGGGGTGGTTTGCCCACAAGATCACAGTGAGTAAGCAGCTGCGCTTCAATCAGCCCAGGGCTGTTCCATTCCAAAATCAGCGACCTTCATCATGAGGCTTACAAGGCTGCCCCACAGGAGGCTGAATGAATCCCAGTACCTCTTGCGGGGCCTCATCCTGGAACGTGGTGGGAGAGGAGGCAGAAAGACTAGGTTGGGGAAGAAGACAGGCAGGCCCCGAGAAAACCTCCAAAAGAAACATAGAGTGGGATTAAGGGCGGGTTGCATGCCCAAGGAAAAAACGGCATTTTAGAATTTATACATCGCCGCACACCACTAACCAGGCCCGCAACCACCCAGCCTCCAGCCCTGCGGCGCTGCCAACCAGACCCCTCCCCTGGACCCAACCCTGCCGCACCCCAAGTCTTGCCTTTCTAATCCATTCTCTCGGTCCTCATCTGCTCCAGTCTCGCAACTGCGCTCCATTGGTCGAGCCTGAGGCAGCATGGCGGCGCCCATGTAACCCCGTCCCTGCGGCGAAAGGGACAGTGGCCGTGGCGCCGGCCCCGCGGTGTCACAAGTCACGATGCTGAGGACGGCGTGGAGGGCTCTGAGGTCACTTCGGACCCAGGCAGTAGCCCAGGCCCCAGTCCTTGGGCTGCCAGACGGAGCGTGTGCCAGGCCGCCCTCCCGCCAGTGGGCCCTTCCCTGTACTCGAGGTGAGGCGCTGAGAAGAGGGGCAATGCAATGAGGGAAGTGGAGTTAGACGGAGGTGGAGGATACGGGAGAAGAGCAGCGTCAGGATGAGGGGGAAAGGCCGATGGGCGGGGAAGAAGTGAGACGAGGTGGGAAAGGCGTGGGGCAGCGGGATGCGGACGAAATGGGGCGGCGATAAGGCGCCGAGACGCAAAGACCGTGCAGGAGGGGTAATACGGAGAGCACAGAAAGGAATGGAGGCTGGACTCGTTAAGGAGCTGGGCCTCAGCCCTCTCTCTTCTGCGTAGGTGTCATCCTCCAGGCCGTTCGCGGATATGCCGCCGGGAAACCAGGTAGGAGCTCTGGGGTGGGACTTCGGCAGAGAGGCACTTCCTGGAGGGGCGCCGGGTGGCCAAAGGGACGGAGGTGGCTAGTTAAAACCACTTGATGGAGTGGGCAGACGCGTTGGCCAGAGGTCCTGAGCAGAAGACCCCCACGTCCGCCTTGCCACCAGGCTGTAGCCTGAAGCCTTTCTGGGGTGGGGAGAGAGGCCGGGGGAGGGTGGGAGCTGGAGCTTGCGGACCGGCTTTGAGAGAGAATGAGCTAGCCCTAGAGAAAGCGTCCTGGCACCACCCAGGCTTACCTAGAGTATAGGTAGACGCTTTGTGTCTGCCCTTCTGTGGTGGAGGCCTTGGTTTCCTCCTCTTTGAAGAGAGTCAAACTCGGGCCGTCCACAAAACAACCCATCCTAGTGGCGAATCTAAAGTGGTGTGAGAGGGAAAGACACAATATGGGACCTTAGGAAAGGTGATCCACTCCCAGTGTGCAATATCAAGACAGTTGCCTGTAGGGTTTGCAAAGGAGAGGCTGAGCCCAGAGATCTCTAGTGCCTTGCTTGAGGCCCTGGGTGTCTGTGACAGAGTTGGTGAGAAAAGCCAGGACAGGGAGCATGGGCAGTGAGAGTTGACTCTGGGTGTTTTCTCTCCCCACACTTGACAGTCCAGCCCCTCCAAGAAGATGACCCACCCCCTTCCACGCTGCTCAAAGACTACCAGAACATTCCTGGAATTGAGAAGTAAGCAGAAATAAATCTCTTTTATGAGGCAGGGGGCTGTAAGAGGATTGGGGAGGAAAGAGGGAAGACCGTGGCTTCGAGGCCTGGCCCGCTGTATCTGAAGCTTGATGGTAGAATCTGGCGAGAACTACTGAAGCCCAGGCTTGCTGAGGGGCAGCAGGGTCAGAATGGAGTTCATGGAGCTTAACTGCTTGCCTTTTTTCCTACTGTGGTTCAGATAGGCAACATGCCTCATGGGTCTTTGTGAGATCTCTCATCTCTTGATCCTCATAAAAGCCCTGTGAGGAAAGAATTAGTGTCCCCATTTTATGGATTAGTAATGTCTGCCCAATATCATAGACCTCCTGGCGTTCAGGGCTGAAAGACACCAAAGACACCGGATCCTTCTGCCCAGCCCCTGCCCTATACAGCCAGAGCTGGCCCGTCCCTTCTGCTATACCGTGTGACAGGAGGAAAAAAACAATGATTATAGAATCAAAATGTCTCAAGACAGACTGACCCATATTCCAGCTGAAATGAAAATCCTCCCTTTGCCCTCCCTGTGAGGACCTTGGAACACTCCAGCTAAAAGCCCCAATTTTGTACAGTTATCACATCATTCCATGTTCTCAGCACAGCAGATCAGATTCCTGCTGACTTTGAATCCCTGAGAAAGGGCTCTCCACTTCCACAGAGACACTTTTGTTATAAAAGAAATTCTCGATCATTCTTGCTTTTCAAACGAAAACGGAAACAGCATTGATTCCCTTTTCCCCTTTCCCCCACACCTGTCTCTCATTGCTGTGCTTTTCCCCAACAGGTTTGAAGACGTCGTGAGAAGACTCTTGTCTTTAGAAATGGCAAACCAGGTGAGTGACGTGCGCCAGACCTCAGCCTCTCCCAGTCCTCTTCTCTGGGACTCCCTCCTACTGTGGTAACACCTCCATCCCGTGCCTCTCAACTTAAAACAGCATTTATCCCACTGGAATTCCAGGTCCACTTGTCCACCCCCCAGAACAGGCCTCTCCAGGGTGGGGATGCTCTTGTTCTCTCACTGTATCCCTAGCCCCCAGCCTCCAACAAACCACTTATCCCTAGCCCCCAACACCCAACTGAGTAGGTACTCAGGAATGATCTAATGCCTGAATGAATGAGCACAGTTTGAGCACTCTCCTCTAACAAGCTGTGTCACCTGCCATTGGCCTTGGGCTTATCCAGATGTTGATAGCCACGCGCTGACAAAGGCCATGTCCTGATGAACAGAGTGAAGCCAGGTGCTAAGCTTTATGGCCTCATTTCCATGACTGCACCCAGGGCCTTTGAGGTATTTGGCTATTTCTTAGGAGAGGGCAGATTTCACAGATTCTCTGTCTCTATCTTCAACAGAAGGAGAAGCTAAAAATCAAGCAACAGCAGCTGATGAACAAGGTCGTGGCAAACCCTGAGGACACCAGCTCCCTGGAGGCTCGAAGTTGGTCAGGGGGCCCTTGGGGAGAGGGAGTGCAGGGGAGTCTCCTAGCTAGCACTCGATCCAGGGCCCTTCTCTACAAGGGCACCAGGTATTAGACGTGGCCTGATGAAGCAAGAGACAAGAAGGACCCAGGGCAATGAAAACTGCCCACCAGGACGCAGGAGTTAGCTCCCAGGTCCCTCCTCACACCTCTCTTGTGAGCTTAGGCAAGTCTCAGGAACCAGACCTTGTCTGGGTCTCTCTCTACCCTGCTGCTAAGGTGGTACGAAGGGCCAGGTGGTCAGGGCCCAGGTTCCGCCTCACCCTACAATGCTCCCAAAACTCATCGTGTTTACGGAAGGGCCTGCTGTAGTGAGAGCGTCTCCTTGGGGCCACCTTCTGCTTCTGCCTTTGCCCCCATCTTTGTAGTTCAGGAAGGAATCAAACAAGAGGCTGCCCAAGGACAGATATTGTGAAAACAGAGCTAAGGGTGGCAGCTGGAAGAGGAGAGGCAAGGAGTGGACCCTTGTCGGTTCTGGAACCTGATCTTCCTGCATTGGCTAGGACAGCCAGTGCCGTGGTGAATCATTAAGAATGAGAGCATGTATCATAGGCTAATTCCTGAATTTGACAGGAGTGCTCTGAAGTTTTACTATTAAGAATGCTATTTGCTATGGTCTGGGGAGGACACCTTTAAAAGATTAAGGAACGTTCCTTCTTTAGGCTTTGCTTTCTGAAAGGAAGATAATCCAAAGTCTTCTGAGCGCTTGACATTCAGAGTACTTTGGGAATTGTGGAGAGCTGCACCAGAGCATTGGTGATTGTTACTCCGAGAGGTCTTAAAACATAACCCAAGCCCGGGCCCTTCCTTCCTCTGTGCCAGCTCTCAGCCTCTGTGGTTTGTGGTTTCAGTTGTTGCCCTGACTGTCAAAATCCGCAATTATGAAGAGCACATGCAGAAACACCGAAAGGTAAGCCTTGGGTATCGCTCACGGCTAAGACCAGCAGAGTCTGAGAGGTCATGGGCTCTGGGTGCAGGGAAGCAGCTGGAGAAGCCGAGTGGCTATAGCACCAGGGTGCCCGTTCCTCAGCTCCAGTGGGCCAGACATTTCCCTCCTGCCTCCAGTGGGAAATGGGAGCCTTACAGGGCTTCGGTGAGTGTCACCCATGGTCCAGAAAACCAACTTCAGGACACGGCCGCAGTGTCTGGCACATGGTGGATGCTCAGTAAATATTTTTTGAATATTCTTGGACTCAGTTCAAATTCTCAGCTTTGCTATTCCCACTGACCAGACGTGTGACTTTGGGGAAGTTACTTTATGTGCCCAAGCCTCAGTTTTCCTGTTCGTAAGTAAAGTGGGGATCATAACAGTACCTGCTGACAGGATTGCAAGAACTACATAAATAATAAAGCACCAGCATGGTCATGTGAAGTACTAGGCCTGTGCTGAGTACTTCCCGTGCTTCAGCTCATTTAACTCATAACTATCCTCCTCTTCCATTTTACAGAGGAATGATGCAGGCATGAGGTGATTAACTTATCCTCAAGGCACAGCACTGGGAAATGATGTGCTAGGACTTGAAACTAGGTGATCTTGCTCCAGGGCCCATACTTTTTTTATTTTTAATTAACATATAAGGTATTTTTTGCTTCAGGGGTACAAGTCCGAATCGTCACGCTTACACAATTCATAGCACTCACCATAGCACATACCCTCCCCAATGTCCATCATCCAGCTACCCTCTCCCTAGCCCCCACCCCCCAGCAACCCTCAGTTTGTTTCCTGAGGTTTGTCTCCCTCCCAGTCCCATTTTGTTTCATTTTTTTTTCTTCCCTATGCCCCCACAACCCTCTGCCTTGCCTCTCAAATTCCTCATATCAGGCAGATCATATGATAATTGTCTTTCTCTGATTGACTTATTTCGCTCAGCATCATACCCTCTAGTTCCATCCACGTCATTGCAAATGGCAAGATTTCAGGTTTTTGACGGTTTTTGCATAGTTTTACATTGTATATAAATACTACATCTTCTTTATCGACTCATCTGTTGATGGACATCTAGGCTTTTTCCATAGTTTGGCTACTGTGGACATTGTTGCTATAAACATTCGGGTGCATGTGCCCCTTCGGATCACTACATTTGCATCTTTAGGGTAAATACCCAGTAGTGCGATTGCTGGGTCGTAGGGTAGCTCTATTTTCAACTTTTTGAGGATCCTCCATACTGTTTTCCAAGGTAGCTGCACCAGCTTACATTCCCACCAACAGTGGAGGAGGGTTCCTCTTTCTCTGCATCCTTGCAGGGCCCGTACTCTTAACCACGATGCCATACCCCAGCACAGCACTGGGCATGGTGCTGCTGTAATTGGGCAACTGCAGGTTTTTTTAACAAACGCACCTTTGTAAATCCAGACGTCCCAGCACCGTGCAGGGGTGGCACTCGGTGGTCCTTGGAGCCGCCTCAGCCAGCTCTTTGGAGATGAGATTTTTGCTCGTTTGGAGTGTGGAACAGCAGCCCCCCTGCAGAGGTCCCTCATTGAGGAATCCAAGATGGCCTTCCCTTCTCTCCACCCCAGCTGACAGTTGGCCAAAGTGTGGGGAGGCTGAGCAGGGAGTGTAGGGGAAAGAGCATGAGATTTGGAGTGAAACCTGTAGATGCAGATTCAAGACCTGACTTCACACAAGGTCCCTGCCCTGTACAGTTCTAGGACATTCTATGAATCAGGTGACATCTTTGAGCCTTTCTTTTTCTCCCTCTATAAAATGGGAATAACAGTGACAATACCTCCCCCAGAATTACACTAATATTTGCATCAGATTGTCAGGAGGATTCAGTGAGATGATACAATGACCGTCCTTTGTTACCGTAAAGTGGCACACCACTCACTTATAGAATACTAAAGGTAATGTACCACCTCTCTCTCAGGACAAAGCCCACAAGCGCTATCTGCTGATGAGCATCGACCAGAGGAAAAAGATGCTTAAAACCCTCCGTAAGACCAACTACAGTGTCTTCGAGAAGACATGCAAGGAACTGGGGATAGAGTACACCCTCCCTCCTTTGTACAACCGGAAACCCCACCGACGCTTGGCAGCCAAGAAGGCCCTGTGCATTCGGGTACGAGTCAGAATTGCTGCTTTGGTTGGCCCCACTGTGGGACGGTGGTGGAGAGAGCAGCAGGGAGGGTTGTCTGTTCCTGCCTGAGGCACGGAACTGGCCCCCAGACCCCAAGGAGGCTCACAAGCCATCATTCCCATGGAGAAAGTCTGGCGTGCCCACCCAGGGAGGTCTGTGCCCATCCCACCTGCTCTATGCCTGAGGCTTTACATGGGATTACAGTTTCTTCTGCTCCCTTTCATCCCCAGGTCTTCCAAGAGGCCCAAAAGCTCAAGAAGCAGAAAAGGGCCTTAAAAGCTAAAGCAGCAGCAGCCCAGAAACAAGGCCAGAAGAACCCAGAGAGTTCTTCCAAAGCTGAACCAGAGCCAATGAAAGAAAACCAATAAACTTTATTAGAGTTATGTCTTTCTGCCTTAAAGGATAATAGGAGAGAACGTGGTACTGCTCTGTGTAGCCTGAGGAGGAGGAGGAATTCGTTCTTCCATTCAGCTTGTCGGAGGCAGGGCATCTGCCCTCACACACCAGAGGACACATTCTCACAACACACCTCACACACACTCACATAAACAGCTCCCTGCGGTCCAGGTGATGTTCCTAAGGAGGTGAGACTGAGCGCCCAGTCACACCAAGGAAGTGTGGCCGGCTGGCTGCTGGGTGAGGCCAGCTGTAGGAGCTGCCTTTGGGACTGGGCCCCAAAGGATGAGTTCAAGTTCACCAGGTAAAAACGGGGTGGGAAAACATCCAGGCAGAAGGCACTGCAAGTGCAAAGGCAAGGAAGTCAGCAGGTGTGTGCCGTATTCAAGGAGCACTGGGAATGGGAAATGAAGCTTGACCAGTAAGCTGAACCTGGGCAGTGAGAGGCTTGATGTACTGGCTACCCTCTAGGGAGTGGGGAGACAGTTATGGTTTAAAACTGAAGGAGTGATGACAGCACCAAGTCTGTTTTAGATGGTTAAGCAACAGCACTGTGAAGGGTAGATGGGAGGGGGAGACACTCAGAGCAATTTATTGTTTTGGGGTCAGGGTACTGGTGCTCAAATTGAGAATCTGATAGAAGCTACAAGTCCTATCCCTAAGAAAGTGCAAATGCAAAACATTCTTCATAAATTTTGGGAGTTATGGATACCCCTTTTCCTGCAAAACTCACGGATTCACACCAAGTGAACTGTCAAGGCCTTGATGTCTGAGTATGCTTGGCCTGTCTGAAGAACTCAAGGAAGACTGTGTGTAAAACTGAGTGAATAAAGAGAGAAGTAGGGAGAGTGGTCAGAGGCAAGAGCAGACACCAGATAACAGAGTTTTCTGGGTTGATTAGTCTGCTCAGGCTGCCAATAAGAACTGTAAACTGGCTTAAACAACAGAAACTTCCTTAAAGTTCTGGAAGCTAGGAAGTCCAAGAACTAGGTGCTGGTCAATTTGGTTTCTGGTGAGGAATATTCCTGGCTTGCAGAATGTCGCTTTCTATGTCCTCACATGCAAGGGGAGGGGAAAAAACGATATTTTCCTTTTACAAGGGCACTAATCACATTGTGAGGACCCTACGTTCATGATCTCATCTAATCCGTTACCTCCTAAACACCCCACCACCAAATACCGTAATGTTGGGGCTTAGAGCTTTAATAATATGAATTTGGGGAGGTATACAAGCATTCAGTACACAACAGTGGGGAGAAAACTTTGGGCTTCATTCTGAGAAGGAAAGCCAAAATGGGGGAAGGTGTGTTAAAGGGACATCCAAAGAATGGTAGGAAACTTAGATCCAGGACTGCAGGAAGGCCTGAAGTAGAGACAGGTTTAGGGGGTAGGTTTAGATGGTGATTGAAGCCATGGGTGGGAGTAAAATTGCCCAGGGAGGGAGTGTAAGCAAAGAAAGGGCCATGTCAGGATGGTAAGGATGCTCTCGGGACATAGAGGGACTCAGGAGCAGCTAGCTGAGAGCCCCAGAGGGAGTGGTGAGTGAAGTGAGGATAGAATAGAGCCTGTTTTCCTACAGAATCAGAAGTGAGATGAGAGGCTCAGAACTATAAACTTGATGTTCAGATGTCACCTCCAGGAACAGTGGGGAAGGCCCTTTAAGGGGCAGGGCTTTAAGTAGACACAGCTGCATGGAGAGCCTATGGCTGGGGTGGGGGGTGGCAGGTGCCATAATTTAGGGGGACCAGTGGAGGAGGTGAGAAAAGGGACACCCTGGAGCAGGCCCTACAGGAAAGGCATCGTAAGTGCTGCCTTAGGCACAATATCTCATCTGAGAGCCACCTTCCTCACCCATCCACCCCATATTGGCATGATTATCTTCATTTTACCATGTGAGCACTCAGGCTCAGAGGTTAGGTAACTTGTCCAAGTTCACACAGCTGGTTAGAAACAGGCCTAGGAATCCAGGCCGAATCTGTCTTCACTCCAAGCCTGTGTTCTGCTCATTATACCACACTAGCTAGGGGTAAAAAAATGACTTGAGTCACTATGGGAGGATTTGGTACTATAGCATACTAAAATGCCTTTAGCAATCAGGCAGGTTAATGCATGAGGCCAAGTTTAAGATAGTGATGCTAAATTTCTTGATACATTCCTACCCTAGTTCTTGTCCCTGTTGAAAATGGGGAGACCAGGGAAAATCAAATCAAAGCCTTGAACCACCAGCTTTCAACTACTGTATAGCAGCTAATGCTGAGATGTTAGCTAAGGAGGAAAAAGTCTCCATGATAAAGCAGTTTGAGTGGGATGGAGAGAGCTGAATCCTAAGTGTGGTGAGTTAGGGAGTGAAGATGTTAAGGAAATACAAGCTGTGACTGTAGATTACTCAAAAACTTGGCTGGGAAGGAAAGGGGGCCAGAGGAGGTGTAGGAACGATAAGATTGGCAAATGTCAGAGCAAAACTGCGGAGATAGGTGTGGTTAGGAGGAGGGGGTAATGTTTCATTGAGGGGACAAAGCTGATGAGGTAGATGAGTTCAGCTGGATTAGAGAGCAATGAGGGAGTGCAGAAGTCTGCTCCGTCTGCTAAGCATTCAACTCTTGATCTCAGAAGTGTGAGTTCACATTCCACACTGAACATGGAGCCTACATGAAGAAATAATAATAATAAATAGAAAGATAGTTGGGAGTCTGAGTGGAGAGTCTTGAATGCCATGTTGAGGCATTTAAACTGTGATCTGGCAAACAGCTGGGAGCCCCTGAAGGAAAGCCTCATATTGACAATGGCAACTGCTGAAATTTAGCCTAGCAGCCAGTGCTGGGGGGTGGAGAGAAAGGACCAGTAACATGGAGGAACATACTAACGCAGGCAGTAAAAGAAATGAAGAGATAAATGTGAGAACGATCTTGAAGGAAAATGCAGAAGTAGTGACTGGTAACGAACAGTACCCAGGGAAACAAAGTTGGAAGCCAATGCCCAGATTTCACGGCTGGGGGGAAAGATGTTTCGTGGGTTTTAGAAATACTGAAATTTACAGCAATGGTTGCTCATCAAAGTAAAAATGTACAGCAGATGATAAGAGTGATGCTGGAGCTCAAGGTGCGGGTGAAGTACAGGGTCGACGTCCTCAAAGAAGAGAAGCAGGTGGGAGGCGTGCTCAACAACGTGAAAGAGAGCTTCGGAGAAGCCTCAGCACGCATCCTCCCGGAGCAGGACAGACCAGACCAGGCCTGGCTTGCTTCACCCCAAGTAGCTTTTAGGAAGGAAACGCAAACTCAAGGACGTCCGGCCCTTCCCGCGTTCAAAAGAAAAGTCCGTTATCATTTCACTGAGTGCCTTCATGGCACTTTGCGCATCTCATGGATTCCTCTCTGCACCCACGAGAGGTGGCTCGCGCCTCCACGTTCCCTGCGGGGGAAGGCCGCCCTCAAACACCTGCTCAAAGTCGCAGGGCTAGGAAGGGGCTCAGCCACCATCCCACTCCAGGTCCGGCCACCCTGAGACCGCTCGGAAGTTCTGCTCTGGCCTTCCTCGTTCTCTGGCGGAGAAACGCGGGTCGGGAGAACGAACTAAGCCACGGCCGCTCCCCACCGCCCGCGCTGGAGGGAAAATCACGGGAGAGCCGGGGACGCAACCTACCGCGGAGGCCGCTGCCGCCGGCCCAATCAGCGTCCGCCCCGGGCGCCTTCCAACAAACGGTCCTCTGATTGGCGCCTTGTGCCAGCCGCCGCGTTGCCCTGGCAACCAGACGACCAGACCCAAAGGCCGGGCATCCAGGCCGTCGGCTACCCAGCCCCGTGGCCCTTC
The DNA here is from genome assembly GCF_022355385.1 of Mustela nigripes. Taxonomy (NCBI): domain Eukaryota; kingdom Metazoa; phylum Chordata; class Mammalia; order Carnivora; family Mustelidae; genus Mustela; species Mustela nigripes. The sequence continues at coordinate 27,569,091 of NC_081570.1, read as the reverse complement.
GCCTCCTCCGCCCGCATCTGGCACCATGTCGCTGCGGACTCTACCGCTGCTCTTCTTGAACTTGGGCGGGGAGATGCTTTACATCCTGGACCAGCGGCTGCGGGCCCAGAACATCCCGGCAGACAAGGCCCGCAAAGGTGAGAGGCGCCCGGCCCGCACAGCCAGCCCCACGCCCCGCAGCCCGGTCCCCTCGCGGCCGCCGCCGCCGCGCGCACAGCCGGACTTCCACAGCCAGGCCCCCCTACAGACTGACCAACACCCCTGCACTCCGCGCTCCTGTAGCCACAGATCATCCGCTCAGAGCCCCTCAGGAGTTAAATTCCCCAAAAATATTTTCACAGCAGAAGGATTTAATACCCATGCTAGGGTCTATTATTAAGGGACCTGACACCCACACACACACATCCCATTTCCTCATCCCCTCAAACTGGAGAGATGATTTCCCTGTCTCTCTTGACAACCAGTCCCTCCCAAATATAGGAGACCCGGCGCCCATCACCTGGGAAACACCCTGCTAGTCCAAGCATCCTCTTCTCCCCCCACCCCGCACCCCAACAGGTGCTGATTCTCCTTTCCTCTGTATGCTATCCTCCTTGAGCTGAGGCCAGTCTTGCTAATTTCAGAAGCTATTTCTAGAAAGGTGGGATTCTGAAATAATGGATGTAAAAGAAAACATAAGAAAGCTGGGTTATTCCCTTCACAATTGTTGGAAGAGAAGAAAGTTCTGGAAATAATTATATGACTTTCTAAAATGCAAAGTCTGTCATCCATATACACCACATCTAATCTCCAGAGAAATGCCACCCAGAACTCTCTGCCACCATTTTCTTCTTCTTTTCCTCCCTTCTCAACCAACAACTGCTTTCACCAAGTTTCCTGGGATTAAGTGCAGAAGAAATATATAATTCAAGGTAGAGAAAGATAAGTTGGTGTAAAGGTAACCGACATGACCCTAGATTAAAAATTTATTCTCTCCAGCAATCCCTACGCTCAACTGATGTTAAACGTACAGATTCAGATGTTAAGCATACATATTCAGACACTCACTACTGTGTCTGTGTGATTGAGTCCAAGTCCATGCACAATGAGATAAAAAGAACTCCCTATCGCATACCCTCTCCATTCATTCTGCACACTGCTGCCCATGAGCTTTCTCAAATGCAAATCTGTCCATACGCCCTGCTACTTAAAACCCTTTGTCAGCTCTCACTGATGTTTGGATGAAGACCAAGTCTTTGGCAGGACATTTCTGGGTCCCTGCTGACCTGATCTGTCTCCACCTCTGTAGTCCCACCTTCCACCAGTGCCTGCCTCCTACTTTGTATCTTAATACCAAACTGCTTGGAGGCCTACATTTAAAACATATTCATTCACGTTTCTGTGCTAATAATCCCCATTCTACCCCAAAGCTCCCATGTCTATGCTAATGGTTCCTCTTCCATACTGCATTATTCGAGAATCAGTTCCTTCAGGAAGCCTCCCCACACCAGGCAAGGGTCTGAGAATACTCCCATCACACCCCATGCATGCCTCTCCCTATCTTACCACTCACTGACCAAGTTATACTGAAATGGTCTGTGGGTGTCTCCCCCCAACGTGATTATTTTCTTCGTCTTTGTACTCCAGCACCTAGCATAGCTCCTAGACCAGAATAAATTGGTATTCAGTCATTGTTTGTTGAACTGATGATCTAAATTGGCTGTTTTATATGATGTTGCCATTTCTTCCTCAAGAGGGTTCTGTTTTCCTTGGCACATATGTTCTGTGATTGCATTCAGGCTAATGGCACCAGTGAGCTGACAGGTCGTCCTTGCGCTGGCGGTCTGCATCTTGAAAAATGGTATAAATTAGCAATTAAGAGCATACTCTCTGCAGCCATACAATTGGGTTCCAATTCCAGCTTTGCCCTTTAACTAGATGTATGACCTTGGAGAGTTACCTCTATAAGCCTGTTTCTTTTTCCATAAAACAGGCATCACACATACTCACAGCAAATTTGTGAGAACTGAATGAGATCATGTATTCAACATGTTTAACACAATGAGTAGCAGGTGTTGGCTTTCAAGAGGTCTGGGCAAGACTGTGAATATGAAGGGACTGGTTTCCTTTGTCTTCAGGAGCTATAGTTCTTCTGAGTCTGCTAAATACAGCTTTAAGGAGTTTCAGCTCTTTAGTAATTCACATTCACACACCCCTTCCTTCCACAGTTTAGGTGACTTCTCTGAAGACCTTAATCCCCACAACTGTACCATCATGTAGGTTATACTATGCCCATTTTACAGATGGGGAAAATAAAGTTAATTTGCCTGGGGTTACATAGTCAGTAAGAGGAAGAATAAAGAATTTGAACCCAGGTCATCAGGCTCCAGAACTCATACTCTTAGCCTGTATGTCCTTAACTGCTACACTATAGTTCCATTCGTAGGGGGACTGTATCAGAATCCTTGGGGATGGGAGATCAGGAAGAAAGGGGGAGCTCTGAAAAAATTGTCCAATGGATCCACTGATTTTATGAAAGAAATGACAGAAAGTAACTGGCTCATGGGGACTCACAGACGACAGCCAGAAAACAGGGTGGAGGGTGCAGGATTCAGAAAGCTGAGAATCACCCCCTCTATCCCACCAGTGAGAGCTGGTGTAGCCACAGGAGCTGCCGTGACAGTTGCTGGTACACAGAGGCCCATAAAACACCAGCCACGGTCAATGAGTCCCCGCTGATGCTGTGAATGGAAATCATATTTCTTCTAGGTGTTTTCATTCTCTTACACAACTAATTGGTCTCCTGGAGGCCCTGCGGCTCCCACAAGGCCAATGCAGATGCTGCAGTTTTTCACCACAGCGGAGCCTCTAGTTTAGCATTCAACAGAAAGGAAGTGCTCTCGCCATGGGGCAACTTCGGAGTGTTGCATTTGGATGTTGTCCCCGTTTTAAGCAATAGCAAGAATAATAAAAGCTGCCTTGGCCTCACGCCAGTCCTCTCACAAATCCTCATCAATAAGACCCTATTACATTTTGTTTACATCCCTCATTTTACAGAGGGGCTGCTGAGACACACAGCCAGTAAATGATTTTTCCAATGTGAGCAGATCATAGTGAAGGACTGAGCAACCCAATGGTGGCGAAGTTCTATTTTTCTTTCTCTAGCTCCAATTCAGCAGGCAGGTCTGGATAGCCTTGGGCCTTCCTCCCACTCAAAATACAACTAAAGTGAAATTGGCATAAGCAAGTCATCTGGAAAAATAACAAAGAGCGGGACATGCTTTATCAAATTCCCTTGGATCCTCAGGAGGACCGGGGCGGGGAGCGCGTGGCACTCCAGCGACCTCTGCTGGAGCTGAGCGTCATTGTCCGCAAGAGTGCGGGAACCCCGGGCATGCTTTCCCCAGCCGGCTCCACTTTGTCAACAGCAGGGAGCCAAGGTCCCTTAGAGTTGTGAACCCCTTGAGGCACCACCGCCCCGGTCCGCCTGCGTCAGATGCTCCACTGACTGTGCCACCCAGGCGCCTTTGCAAAGCCTTGTTTTGAATGATGTGTATTCTCATAGCATAATGAGAAAATGACTTCTTGCCTTTCAAGATAAACCCCAGGGGAGCTAGTGCTGGGTTTCCTCTCCCACGAGGCCCCTCTCCAGGGCTTTTTTGGAACTTGTTAATTTACCCATCAACCTTTTCAAAGTTTCAACTGGAAGGCAGAGAGTATTTACATTAGACATTAATGCAAACATGCAAAATGAAGTTTCATTGACCAGATCATTGGAATTGGTATTTTTAAAGCCTCCTTGAAAAGAATGTTCTTGCTTCATGAACGGTGTTTTCTTTTTATATGCTTCATGTAGATGAATGGACAGAGGTGGACAGAAAACGAGGTATGCTATCTCTGGGCTGCATGCGTTCAGTCTGCATCCACAGGCTCACTGGGTCCTTCATCACTGGGCTGACTGGGCGACCACTCTAAATATGTCTAAGGAAAAACCCAGGCATGAGTTTCTCTTTAGCCAAGAGACTGGTTGTACATTGGAATCTCTCACTTAAATAAATACAGCATAGCATGTAAACCAAGCACAACTTGGCCAAAGGACCATATGGCACCGGAGGTATTTGTCTCATCGGTTCCAAGTTCTGCAGGCCATCAGCTACACTTCTGGGTCGGCTGTCCTACTTGGTAGTCCTTAAAACAATTCTGTGACAGTATCGCACAGCTAAAAACTATGCTTCGACGCCAGGGCTCCTCCCTGAGCTGTTCTCCTCCGCACGGAGGAACGGAGGAAAATGGAAGCAGGTGGCTGCGTGGCTGCCGGACGTGCATGCGCTATGGCCTTGTGTCAAATCTTCAGTTTCCCTTTCGGCCAGGACTAGCGGCAAACCAGAAAAACTTGCCGGTTCCTCAGAATAAAACCTTAGCCTTTCTCCGCCTTAAATGTCGCAGGGACCTTCCATCACTAGACATCTTGGTGCAGCTGATGCATGTCATCAGCCATCGTCCTGTTGAGTCTCAGTGCTCTCAGCATACCAAGTATGTTGAGGAGATGGCACATGTAGTATCTAAGAGAATGAGCATTAAAACCAAACACCCCATCCTAGTTTCACTTCCACCACCAGCTGTGTGACCTTGGACTTGAACCTCTCGAAGATTCAATGTTCCTCCTTGATAGAGTAGGGAGAATAATTCAGAGTTGTCTTGGGGCTTAAAAGAGAGAATGCATGGAAAATTCTAAGCCCTGTGCCTGGAACATAGTAAGGATTCAAAAATGGTAACCATCCAGAAGTAGTAGCTTCTCCCTTTTACCCTCGGTTCCAAATTGCATGTTCCTAATAAACAAATGTATAGCACAGGTGGTTGGTAAAAACTCGGTTGCTTTCATCAAGAGAATTATTTCAACAGGCCAGGGTCAAAGAAAAACCTAACTGAAGTGCTTGATATACTTTTATTGTCTTACCATTTCCTATGAGTAATTTTTGGCCCACCTCTTGACACAGGGTGGAATTTCAAGCAAGAGGTGTATATTAGGAAGGCCATTAGTGTACATGATTGAATCTTTGGAATTTATTTTAACTTAGGCATTTGCAAAATAATGAGCAGAAACAGACTTCCTAATCAGAACCTGGGACAAGCAACCTGATCTGTTAAGAACTCAGTTGCTAACACTTTTGATGCACCTGTGAAAAATTACTTCCTTTCCTGCCTTAGTCCCCCCCCCTCCCCAAAACCTGGCTTCTAGTGCATTCCTGCCTCATGAACTTATGCGAAGCTCATGCAAGTGCCAAAAACTATCACCAAGACTGACTGACAGGTCTGCTTAAACCCATTTCTCAGGTTTAACTTAAATACAACGTAGGCTGCTTCTCTAGGGCAAGGACGGTGGCCAGTTTCACTTTGGGTGCTGGTGTTTATCTCATGTCTGGTACAGATTTAGGCCCACCTCAACCAAGTGCTAGGGAAAGCAGAGTGTAAGGTATAAACTTGCCAATTTGTGCCCCCATATTCTTTCCAAAGACTTAAATTCTGGAGGTGGGAGTTCTGGGTACCAGGGCCCTATCATCAAACTGCCATGTCCTCTGTGGGGTCATTTGTATCCACTGCTCGGCCCCCAAGGACAGCGTGTGCTATACTCTGAACAACAGGAAGACTTTCTGGCTGCTAGTGTGCAAGGAGCCATAATGGTGTATAGCCTATTCTCTGCCCAGGGGGAAAGCCTTCGTTTTGCTTTTTACTTTGCCAGAGTGACTAACACCCCCCCCCTCCGCAATTTTCTTTCTTTTAGAACTGATATAGTTGGGTCTTAGCTATTTTCACAGATGCTGCTAGGGACTCAAAGATCCTAGAGAAATGGCTCAGCACCCAGGCAAATGGCAGCAACTGAAAGCATCGACAGAATCAGCTGATGTGATCCTTCAGCTGGAATTCTTCCTCTTGGGCACACCTGTTTGCCCTACATAAATCCATGGAAAGTTCTTCAAATTCTTTCTCTCAAGGCCTCACATGTGGCTTTTCATTTGTACCTATTTGTTTGTAAATTCTGCTCTTGATACAGGCCATGGTAGGAGAAAGCTAGAAAACTCAGTTTCTTGCAGGTCCCTGCTTGCTTAGTTCTAAGCCGAAAGACCATTCATGAAGAAACCCAGAAAAGTTCCTCAGTCTCCAAGCTGTCCACACTGAGGAAATGTTAGTGCACATGAAGGGCAAGCTGCGACGGTTTCACATTGTCAGATGTGAGAGATACCCTGTGTTGGTAATGGATTTGGTTCTTCCTCACAAAGAGGGTAGAGCCTCAAGTAAAGTACAAGGTCAATTGTGAGTTCAACACATCTGAAAGGAGTCAGTCATTTAGTTCTTTTTTGTCAAAATATGGGAGATCCCTTCTCTCCTTCTCTCTCTAGCCCTTCCATGTAAGAGTTAAATGCAACCAGCCCACAGCTCCCCCTTCCCCCAAAATTGCTCTTTGAGATCCATTTTTTAAAGCTGGATTTATTTATTTATTTATTTATTTATTTATTTATTTTGTAAGTAGGCTCCATACCCAGCAAGGAGCCCAACATGGAAATTGAACTCACTAACCTGAGATCAAAACCTGAGCTGAGATCAAGAGTCAGATGTTTAACCAACTGAGCCACCCAGGCACCCCACGATTTTTTTAAAGTAATCTCTACACCCAAAATGGGGCTCAAGCACAACCCCATGATCAGGAGTCGCATGGTCTACGAACTGGGCTAGCCAGGCCCCCCGATGCTGGCGTGGCCCCCAAGGTACTTCTATAAGTTACTTACAGCTGGAAAGGGTGCCTGAAACCATGACCTTAATGAGCTACCTTGCCCCCTGTCTCTAAAATACATGGTCACAACCAATCACCTAGTGCAACATTTGGCAAGAGAAAGGGGCATTTGTATCCTTCAGTGATAATCACTCATGTTTAATAACTGATTTTGTAAAATTATTGTAAGTCATCGGTTTTCTTTCAAGTTTTAATTACTATGAATGTATATTCATAGTATTCAGCATCCATATACTGTCACCCTGAAGTCAGGATATATCTGGCTTAATTAATGAATAATCTGTGTTCCAGGGTGCCTGGGTGGCTCAGTGGGTTAAAGCCTCTGCCTTCGGCTCAGGTCATGATCTCAGGGTCCTGGGATTGAGCGCCACATTGGGCTCTCTGCTTAGCAGGAAACCTGCTTCCCCTCCTCTGTCTGCCTATCCCTCTGCCTACTTCTGATCTCCATCTGTCAAATAAATAAATAAAATCTTAAAAAAAAAAAAAAGAAGAAGAAGAATCTGTGTTCAGGGGCACCTGGGTGGCTGGCTCAGTTGTTAAGCGTCTGCCTTCAGCTCAGGTCATGATCCTAGGGTCTTGGGATCCAGCCCCTCATCAGGCTCCCAACTCAGCTGGGAATCCTGCTTCTCCCTTTCCCACTCCCTCTGCTTGTGTTCCCTCTCTTGCTGTGTCTCTCTCTCTGTCAAACAAATAAAATCTTAAAAAAAAAAAAAAGATCTGTGTGTTCATACATACCTGTTCCTATTTCTTATACCAGAGGGTTTTCCTGGCCTTCAGCTAATATTATTATTTGAGTAGCACAAAATATTGAAATGAATGAGTGAATGAAAAACTTGAATTATAGACACTTTGGTTTGCACATCCCTTAGGATTTTATTATCACGAGATGGAAATTTTCCATTTGAACAACAATATAAGACACATCACCACAGTGTAATATCAATATTATAGACTAAATGTAGAAATTAAGGTGTTCTAAAATGGTGCTAATCTAAGTATATGTTTTGTAGAAGCATTAGAAATGTTTTCATCTCTAACCAGTGGGTAGACTTGTCTATTTTCATAAAATGCTTGTTCTTTAAAAAGAGTCAATTACCATTATTGGTCCCATTTTAATTAAAATTTAATTTTAATTAAAATTTAATTTTAAGTAAAAACGTTATAAGTTAGTGGGGCACCTGGGTGGCTCAGTCATTAAACGTCTGCCTTGGGCTCAGGTCATGATCCCAGGGTCCTGGGATCAAGCCCCACATCAGGCTTCCTGCTCAACCGGAAGCCTGCTTCTCCCTCTCCCACTCCCCCTGCTTGTGTTCCTTCTCTCACTGTCTCTGTCAAGTAAATAAATAAAATCTTTTTTTTTTTTAAGTTATAGATTAGCTAAACAAACTGAAAAAAGAGCACTGCTGTTTCTCATTTTAAGGAGGAGATCTTATCTAAAATGTTCATAGGAATCCTTTTTAAAGAAACATCTCCCTTATCATCAAGTGAGAAAACATACGTATAATAGTGGTTTGTAACCACTGAAGCACAACACATTCGTACGTTGTCATTTTCTGTTTGCTCGGAGACAGTCTCATAAAGCACTCTGGACCCTGCTTTCTACTGGGACGCCTTGATGGTTTCTCCCGAGGGAGCAGATCTCACCAGCACATCAGCATCCCTACTCTGCATAGACCCAGCTCCTGCATTCCATTCATACACAGACAGCATTTCCTGAATAAATCTGCCTCTGGTACCTTGCTCAGCTGTTTTCTCTCTTGTCTCTACAGTTCTGAATGACATCATCTCAACCATGTTCAATCGAAAGTTTATGGAAGAGTTATTCAAACCCCAAGAGCTCTACTCCAAGAAGGCCCTGAGGACTGTCTATGATCGCCTGGCTCATGCCTCCATTATGAGACTGAACCAGGCCAGCATGGATAAGGTGAGCAGACTGCTGCCTCTGTCCCATTGGTTGCATTTCTTGTATCTTTGGTGCATGAGCACAGACTGGGTCTAATGAGAGGAGATAAGCTGTGGTGCCTTGCCAAGAAAAGGTATGTGTAAATATCAGTTGTTGGTATTGAGTTCCAGAGTTAGAAAGGACCTCAAGTCATCCATCCCAACCCCTCTGATGATCATGTCATTCCACCCGCCCAAAGAGGGAGCTGGCGTTCAGACCCATATTTAAAAACACACTCCTCAACCCAATGCAAGTGCCTATCCCTAAAAACTTTAATTCTGCTTCATTCTTAATAAACATCAGCTCTGTGATGAGGAAACGAGGCATTTGTAAAGCCAAATCAAAACTGCTCAGTCTTTACTTAGCACGTGAGCATATTGGGGCGCCTGGGTGGCTCAGTTGGTTGGGTGTCCAGCCTTTGGCTTGGGTCATGATCCTGGGGTCCTGGGATCAAGCCCCGTGTCAGGCTTCCTGCTCAGCAGGGAGTCTGCTTCTCCCTCCCATGAGGGGCTCGTGCTCTCTCACAGTCACTCTCTCTCAAATGAATGGATAAAATCTTTAAAAAAAAAAAAAAGGAACATGAACATATCTGTTTCTTTTTTTAAGATTTCTTTCATTTAGGGGCTCCTGGGTGGCTCAGTCGGTTTAGCATCTGCCTTCGGCTCAGGTCATGATCCCGGGGTCCTGGGATTGAGCCCCGCATCGGGCTCTCTGCTCAGCAGGGAGCCTGCTTCCCTTCCTTTCTCTCTGTCTGCCTCTCTGCCTGCTTGTGATCTCTGTCTGTCAAATAAATAAATAAATAAATATTAAAAAAATTTTTTTCTTTCATTTATTTGACAGAGAGTGAGCACTAGCAGGGGGAGTGGCAGGCAGAGGGAGGGGGAGAAACAGGCTCCCCGCTGAGCAAGGAGCCCAATGCAGGGATCATGACCCAAGCCAAAGGCGGATGCTAAACCAACTGAGCCACCCAGGCGCCCCTGAACATATTTGTTTCTTTGGGAAACAAATTATTGGGGCACTCTGATTTTTTTTTAAATAATAATTCCAAGTAAATAATGGCAGAGAATAGACAAATCTTCTATTCAAAAAATATTCAAAAATTCAGAATATAGATATCCCCCCTCCCTGTATGGGGGCTATACTCAGTTACTTCCTTCCAAAAGGGCAGTATGAAAAGGACAGAGAATAGCTGACTTACAGTGGGAAAATGACAAACACAGCAAGGTCAATGGTGATAAGTGATGTTGGTCTTGTGTACCCTGATGCAGTGTGATGAGGATAGCACTCTAACTCGGTGGTCTTCCTCCCAAAAACCTACACTCCATTCTGATTGTGAGAAAACATCAGACAGGTGGGGTGCCTGGGTGGCTCAGTCCATTAAGCAGCTGCCTTCAGCTCAGGTCACGATCCCAGGGTCCTGGGATTGAGCCCTGCATGGGGTGTCGTGCTCAGCGGCAAGCCTACTTCTCCCTCTCCCTCTGCTGCTACCCCTGCTTGTGAGCTCGCGCCCGCTCTCTCTCTCTCTGTCAAATAAATAAAATCAAACAGATAACATTTGGAGGTCATGTTATAAGTACCTGGCCAGTACTTAAAACTCTCAAGGCCACCAAAAACAAAAACAGTTAGAGAAAGTGTCACAACCAAGAAAGGCTTAAGGAGACCTGATGACTAAATGTAACTGGGGTCCTGGAACAGAAATAGGACATTAGGGGAAAACTAATGAAATCTGAATCAAATATGAACTTCAGTTACTTTTAATAATAACAATAACTATTTTTTAAAGATTTTATTTATTCATTTGACAGAGAGATCACAAGTAGGCAGAGAGGCAGGCAGAGAGAGAGGGGGAAGCAGGCTTCCCGCTGAGCAGACAGCCCAACGCAGGACTCGATCCCAGGACCCTGAGACCATGACCTGAGCTAAAGGCAGAGGCTTAACCCACTGAGCCACCCAGACGCCCAATAATAACAATTTTTAAAGAATTCATTTTTTAGCTCCTCCATTATGTGAATTTATGTAAATCCCGAGGACTGAGTGAGTTTCAAGCTTTATACAAAACCTGTGCTTACTTCCTGCCAGGCTAACCTCAGAGAGCTGTCTCCCTTTAACTGTGCCCTTACCTCCTCTCCCTTACTTCTGGAAAGTTACTTTATCTCCTTGAGCCTCCATTTTCTCATCTATAAAACAGGGATAATAATGGCTTTTTCATCAGTTTCAGGAGGGGTAAGTGAGAAAACATAACACACGTAGGCCTGGCACATAATAAATGTTCAGTCAATGTTAATCATCCCTGCACTGCTCGCTCTTCTCCTTCTGCCTTTAAGAAGGTTTAGGTTTCCATGGAGAAGGGACGCAGAATTTGGAATCAAAAACCTGGATTCAAGTCTTAGCCTTACCAGTTGCTAGCTGTAGACTCAGTTTACTGAATAACTCTGAATTTTCACTTCTTTATCTTCTACCTTGTTTTATCCTTTATTCCTCTCATGGTATCCTATCCACCACAGGGGCTTAACGTGTGATAATGACAACAGAATGTCTGTATCTTCAGTATTCTACATTCCCGCCACACACGCCCCAGGGTATTCCCGGCTATTCAGCTTTCTAAGTTAAATGTTTAGCTGCATGTTGGAGAAATGAGATCATGTAGAAAATTCTAGCAAGTGCTAGGATCTGAACGTCCTGAGTTCAAAGCTCACCCTGCCACTTATTACCAGCTATGTGAAATCAAGCAAGTCTCTTCATTTTTAAACTGGGGCTAACATCTTCGTCATAGAGTCCCATGTGAAGAGTGAATGGGACGAAACAAGGTGATGTATGTGGGTGTGCCCAGCACTACACTCCATGGATGTAATTAGTCTCTCTCCTGCATTGCTCATGCTTCTAGCTTCTCTCCCAGACTGGTTCCTTCCACCCCCCAACCCCCAGACTGCCCTGCCACTGTCAGCGTCAGCCTTCTCCCAGGCACCAGGTAGAAAACACTGTGATTGTTTCGGACAGCCGTCCTCTTCGGCCCCAAACCTACTTAGCCAGTTCCTTCGAAGAATCATACCCACTTCTTTTCATGGCTTTTTCCATGCCCGCCATCTTTATTCTAGGCCTTATGTCTGGATTATTCCAGCAAACTTTTTTTCATTCTTATAGTCCCTAGATGTTATTACACACCTATCAGGAGCTACCTACTAGCTAATCTCCCCACCTCCAGTCTCCCTTCCATCCCATCTCATCATTGCTGGACACCTAATCTAGCTTAATTACCACTTCCATCGTGATAGCTCGGAGAACTTCAGTAGCTCCCCTAATCCCCACCATGTCTAGTCTAAATTATTTTGCCTGTCTTTCTAAAACCTTTAGTATTCTAACCTTACCATACTTATCCAACTGTGTTTCCTACTGACCCCAACACGAACTGCCCTCTCTAATCAGGCTGTTCTTCTCGCTGTTTCTCCCAGGAAAATGGCACATTTGTTGCTGCCTCTAGGCCCCCCTGCACACTGTTCCCCTCGCCAGGAATGCCTCTTCCCTCCCTCAGTCAGTGTGAGCCTATGACTCAGCCTTCTGCTTCCACAAAACCTATCTTGACTACATTGGTCCTCACCAGTGTCTCACCTCTGATCATCAGTGGATGGTCAGACCACACGTGGAGCTTGTTGATATCTCATTAGGTGTTTTTCATCACTTACAGTTGCTCTTACACGGTTGTCAGACTTCATACTTGCCACTTGCACACCTACTCTCTCCTTGACTCCTCTCAGCTATTTAACAACAACAGGAAATTAGGGAGTATTTTTTAAGATTGTATTTACTTACATATTTATTTAGTTGAGAGAGAGAAAGAGAGCAAGCTCGAAGTAGGGGAGGGAGAAGGAGAGAGAGAAGTCTCCAGCAGACTCGACACTGAGCGTGGAGCCCAATGTGGGTGTCGATTTCACAACCGTGAGATCATGACCTGAGGTAAAATCAAGAGTTGGCTGTTGGGCGCCTGGGTGGCTCAGTGGCTTAAGCTGCTGCCTTGGGCTCAGGTCATGATCTCAGGGTCCTGGGATCAAGTCCTGCATTGGACTCTTTGCTCAGCAGGGAGCCTGCTTCCTTCTCTCTCTCTGCCTGCCTCTCAGTGTACTTGTAATTTCTCTCTGTCAAATAAATAAATAAAATCTTTAAAAAAAAAGAAAAAAAAAAAGAGTTGGCTGCTTAACCAACTGAGACACCCAGGCGCCCGCGGGAATATTTTTTTACAGAAGAGAAAAGTCAGGCTTAGAGAAGCAAAGGGATGAGGCCAGGGCCATCCACAGCACATCAGCTGTGGCAGCAGAGGCCTGGTTTCTGACCTTGCTCTCTCTGAGGCCAGGACGCAGTCCAGGGCCCCGCAGCTGCCAATGCTGTTCCTAACGTGTTCCATCAGTGGCACGCATAAGCTGACCAGAAATCCTGGTTTTCCCGAGAGTGCCCTGGTTTATACCCGTCGTCCTGGCTTCATAATTCACCATCCCCTTTCCACTCTCCGTCTGAATGATCACCGACGTGGTCGCCTGAGCTCCAGGAGACGCCCAGAACGGGTTTTCCGTAAATGCTGCCTGAACGCGTGTGTGACGGTGCTGATGTCTATTTCTGTGTATTTTGTTCAGCTCTATGACCTGATGACTATGGCTTTCAAATACCAAGTACTGCTGTGTCCTCGCCCCAAGGATGTGTTGCTGGTCACTTTCAATCATTTAGACGCCATCAAGGGTTTCATCCAAGACTCCCCAGCCATCCTGCAGCAGGTGGAGGAGACATTCCAGCAGCTGACTGATGTAAGCGGGTCGCCGGTTCCTCACCGCTCAGCCCCATTCTTGTTCTCGTTCCCTTGTTAAAAAACAGCCAGATTCTATGACAGACAGAACAGGATGAGGGGTGGCAAAGCCTGCCACTCTCCCGAAAAATTCCAAAATTCTGCATGTATCCATTTCGGTCACATAATAGGCATTCCTATCTGAGGCCCTCTCTCTGTCTCCTTCCACGTCAGGAAAGCAACGACACAGAGCATGGCCATGTCCTCCTGACTTTTCTGAAAGGCCGTTGGCCGTGGACGTTCTGCTAAATGTTGGGGAAGGGTCCCTCCAGATCTTTGGGGAACAGGAAAGGTGAAATGCCCCCCTGCACAGGCGATGCCTGATGGGGTCAGCCTCAGGGTCTCTTGGTCTACCATGCTCACCCCAGCAGCCGAGCCCCCTGCCAGCTTCTCTTGCCCCCGCCCCCAAGTGCCTGCCTAGCACTGCCTGTCTGCACTTCTCACCTCACTTCTGGAAGTGAAGTGTCTCTCTGCTTTGCCTCCGGCAGAGATACGGAGGACTCTCAGATGGGGAGTTCCAGCTGATTCGGCAGACGCTCCTTATCTTCTTCCAGGACCTGCACATCCGGGTGAGTGACTGGGCAACCCGGGGACCCCGTGCCACCGCCACCCGAGGGAGACAGGGTGCCGAGTGATCAGGCGGAAGAGGGCTGAGGTTGCCCATTAGTGATTCCTCTGTGTTTGGCTCCATAATGACAAACTTCCTGATAAGAAATCTCAGCAGTTTTTCAGTCCACCAAGGAAGGCAGTGATACGGCCATTCCTTCCCAGTTCCTTGAAAATATGATTTGTTCTCTTCTCCGGAGGAAATGTGTTCTCAAGGCTACCAGTCCGATCTTAATAATAAAGCCTTTTCTCAAACCATTCACATCCTTAACCTCTCCAGTATCTGACGCTGTCAGGAGGCTGCTGTCCCACCCCATGAAACCCACCTTACCAGGACTCTCCTGACACCAGACCGTCCTGGCCTTGCCCTACCCCTCCCGGCTCTGTGTCCCTTACTCCTTCTTCCTCCCTTTCCTTCACCTTCACCTAAGACTTTGGCGTCTCACCTACACCTTCCCCTTGCTCCAGCTCTGCGACCTAGACCCACGTCTCCACCCACTACGGCGTAAGGTCTGCAGCAAAACTCGTCTCCAAAATTCCATTCCTGCCCTACTTCCAACTTCCCAGTTTCTGTTGAGGGCCCCACCACTTCTTCACTCAGTCAGCTCTAAAGCAGAGCATCGCCTTCGATTCCCCTTCTCTGACCCTCCTCTAAAGGCCTCCCGAGGCTGCCTTTTTAGGTTATACATCCTCCTTTCCCTTCCTGTGCCCCCAGCCTGGCTCAGGGCCCCCTCTGCTTGCTGGCTGTTCCTCCCAACTGACGCTGCCTCCTGACCCTGTCAGGCCTACTCAGAACAGCTCTACACCTTTTAAAAACACACTGTGGAGCTTTTGAATGTGGGGCCTGTCTCTCTTGGGTAGGACTTTGATCCTCTCCGTAACTTAACACATGGCTGAGGGAAGGATGCGGGATAAGGCAAAAGGAGCCGAGGCTCTAGAGTCAGGCATCCTTGCGTCTAAATCCCAGCTCCAACACAGCTCCGTGACCTTGGGCAGATCACCTCTCTTGAGTGTTACCTTCTTCATCTGATGATGCCTGACTGCGAGTGCACAGCTGAAGCAGTGTGTGTATTATGTGTGTATTCGCTCATATGTGTACAGTACAGAGTGCTTCCTTCCAGAAACTGGTCCCAGTGGTTACCTCCTGGTTGTGGAGAACTGCATGGAGGGTGGGAATAGGACAGAGACTTATGTTCCACTGTATACCCTTTGAACCTTTGGAATCTTGTACTTGTGTAGGCGTAACGTATCCACACAATAAAATTCAAAAAAAAAAAAAAGAAGCAATAGGATGTCCTTAGTGCCTGATCATTACTTCCCTTCCATGGATCAGGGAAGACAAATAGGTTCCAACTCGGAGGCCAATTTTATGTTTAACCCTCATGAATAATTTTATTTGCTATGGCTCGAGGAATAATAACACCAATATAAATTAAGATCTCTAATAGTCATCGATTAAAATAAAAAATATGAAAGTACAAATAACATTATGTTTTGTATTACTTTAAGATATTGAAAGCTTTGCATCAGATTCTTATCTAAACGGGGCCTATTTGGCATTGTTTTATGGATTATGGTGATGTGAGCCGTATTGATTTCGCAGTTTTGAGAAGAAAAAAATTCGTTACAATAAAAAGACACTCCTAATAATAAGCTTATAACAAAATCAGTAAAGTATATTAAACTACAAAATACATTAAGCTTTATTTGCTAAATAGGCAAGCAATGAAACATCAGAATGTTCATGAAGAAAAACAGGAATCACGTCTCCTGACAATATTCAGCCACTGCTCCGTGACGCTCGGCTGGTCTTCCGAGTCTGGTCTTGCATGGTATTTCTGTTCAGCCACAATTTGTGATTGCCGGTGAGGATTTTCTGTTTTCAAAACAGCCCTGATAGTCTTTAGATTTGTTTGTAAAACTTACTGACTAAATCAAGAAAACACAGGTCTGATCTAATACTTCCTTGCTTACTGTTTAACCAAAGCGAATACAAAACGCCTCATCCTGATATCCAGAGCTTTCTGTGGTATGGAGAAAGAACGAGAAGTAGTCTGAGTGTGCTCGAGGGCCTGACCTGCACTCGGGGCTGGCCAGTTCCACTTCCTGTGGAACCGCAGTCCACTTCCGCGTGGACTCCTGAGCCGTTCTTTACAACCATCCCCATCCCCGACCCCCTCGGCCCTCCAGAGCTCTTCCAGAGTTGCCTCCAAAAGGGCAGCCTCCTCAGCTCAGCCACTCTCTCCTGTCCTCTCATTCCCACTCATGCTTCCTTCCCTCGGGTGCTCCCCGTGGTTTCAGTCATTAGAAAACAGCATTCCGTCTTTCGCCTCTTCATAGAATGTTCCCTATCCCTCCCCTCCGTGATCCACTCCCCTCGGAAATAGCTCACCCCTGTAAAACTCATCGGTCTAACGCATGTTTATGGAGCGCACTGTTTTCAGTGTTAGAGATACGAAAATGAACAGGACCGAGGCCCTGCCTAACGGGGTTCTGCGCTAGTAGGAAGAGGCAGGCAGGATAAGGAAGTCAGGTTCTTGTTCTGATAACCTTAGGAAGATGGCAAGATAAGGGAAAGTTATAAAGGGCAACAGGGTGGGATGTCGGGTGAGACCAGTGCTATCCAATAGCACGTCTGTCACGATGGAGGTTCTAGATCTATGCTGTCCAATATGACAGCCACCAGCCTCATGTGGCTATCGAGCACTTGAGATATGGCTAGTGTGACTGAGAAAATGAATTTTTAATTTAGCTTCATTTTTTTAAAGCTTTTATTTATTTATTTGTCAGAGACAGGGCCCACACAAGCGGGGGGAGGGGCAGAGGGAGAAGCCCAGGACCCTGCGATCATGACCTGAGCTGAAGGCAGACGCTCAACCATCTGAGCCACCCAGGCGTCCCTCATTATCTTAATAGCCACACTTGACTAGTAGCTCCTGTTAGCTGACCATGCATCCTTAGATGAGAGAGTCAAAGTCAAGCCAAGGGCAGCCTTTCTGAGGACAGACATTTTAGTTGAGAATGTAACTAACAAAAATCTCAGGGAAGCACATCTAAATGGAAGGGACAGCACATTCAAAGGCCCTGAGACGGAAAAAGCACGATGTGTTCCTTAGAGAGGAAGCCAGCATGAGTGAAACCCGTCTAGGCAAGGAGGGGTGTGCCATCACAGGTGTAGTGTGCAGAGGGGCACTAACTAATCAGACCAGACATCAGCCATAATCAGACTGGCTTGGCTTTATGCCCTAGGGAGGCTTCTTTTCTAAGAGTAGAGAAAACATTTC
Organism: Mustela nigripes; assembly: GCF_022355385.1. NCBI lineage: Eukaryota > Metazoa > Chordata > Mammalia > Carnivora > Mustelidae > Mustela > Mustela nigripes. The sequence continues at coordinate 27,551,662 of NC_081570.1, read as the reverse complement.
AGGCACCCTAAGGTCAGTGGTAACGTCTGATCTGTGTTCTGGAAGATGAACTGCACAGGACGGGGCGGAGATGGGACAGCAGTGAGGACACTTACAGAAATGACAAAAATGAAAGTTCTTGGCGTAGGTGCTGCCAGTGGAGACAGTGAGAGGTCATCACCTCTGGGGTATCCCGTCCAGGCAAGAGCAGTGAGGCTTACTAAGAAGTTGAACGTGGGGAGGAAGGAAAAGAAGAATGAAGGATGACTGCCATGTTTCTGGCTTGAGCAGCTGCTGCTGCCTCATGCCACCGAGAGAGGGAAGGACTGAGGAAAGTATATTTGAGTAGACAAATTAATTAATTCTATCTAAGTTTGATTTGCTGATTAGGCATCCAAGTAGCAATGTCAAGTGAGCAACTGAATATGCAGATCGAGAGCCCAGAGGAGGGATTATCAGCCTATAGCACAGAGGTGGCCTTTGAAGTCTTCTGGCCCCTTGTGGAGGCTGCTCCTTTTCCCTCATCCATGGGTAGGTAGGGTGTGAGAAGCAGGGTCGCATTCTGCCACCTCTCCCCCCCACCCCCACCCCCACTTTCCCACCATGGTTCTCCTGCCCTCAGCAGTGCGGCCCTCCTCTAGGGAGGCCAGACCAGCAACCACAACACTGTGCAAAGCCCCGCACGCTTCACTCACTGCTGAAGTTGCCAAGCTGCTCACCCACGTTCCCAGAGCAGTCACATCCCTGGCTCACCGTCCTCCTGGCCACCAGAGCCCTGCCGCCACCCTGGGGAACGCGAACACTCAGGGACACGCCTCAGCCAGCTCTCAGGCCCCACAGCTCTGCAACCTGCTTTTCCTCTTTTGGTAGGAAACATGTGCTTCCTACCCTCAGGAACTCATTAGAGAAGGGGAAAAGGGACAAGTACCTTACAGACATTTGATTTTATTTATTTATTTTTATTTATTTATTTGATACACAGAGAGAGAGAGCACAAGTAGGCAGAGCAGCAGGCATGGACAGAAGGGGAAGCAGTCTTCCCGCTGAGCAGGCAGCCCAATACAGGGCTCGATCCCAGCACCCCGGGATCATGACCTGAGCTGAAGGCAGCCGCTTAACTGATTGAGCCACCCAGGCGCCCCCAGATGTTTGATTTTAAAACAGAAGAATATAAAGAGAGAGATCACAAAGGAGAGGGTGGTCAGTTCTACTAAAGAGAATCAAGTCAGGGCGCCTGGCTGGCTCAGTAGTGGAGTGTGTGACTCGATCTCTGCATTGTGAGTTCAAGCCCCACATTCGGTACAGAGATTACTTAAATAAATTTTTTTTTAAAGATTTTATTTATTTATTCGACAGAGAGAGATCACAAGTAGGCAGAGAGGAAGGCAGAAAGAGAGGAGGAAGCAGGTTCCCCGCTGAGCAGAGAGCCCGATGCGGGACTCGATCCCAGGACCCTGAGATCATGACCTGAGCCGAAGGCAGCGGCTTAACCCACTGAGCCACCCAGGCGCCCTTAAATAAATTTTTTAAAAAAGAAAATGAAAAGTCTTCATAGAGGATCTGATATCTTTTTTAAAAAGTATCTTTTTAAAATATATATATATATCTTTTTTTAAAAAGATATTTTCACAGGCCCATGGGAAATACAGGGAGGGGTTAACTGGACACCCTTGTTGGAGGACATCATCTCAATACAGGCATGAGGCTCGGATCGGCCTGGCGTATTTGGTGGTGCAGGGGGTGGGGGGTGGTGGGGGAGCAGAAGGCTGCAGGCGTTTGGGTGTGGCTGGAACATAGGATTCAAGGAAGAACGTGGCTACAGAGAAGAACAAGGGCCAACAGGACATTATCTGGCAGGCAGTAGAGGGCCACTGAAACAGGAGAGGGACAAGGTCAGATAGAAGTTTAGAAGAGTCTCCAGCAGCCGATTGGAGAGGGATCCCAGCCAGGTGAGGGGGAGGCAGGGAGCCCAGCTAGGTAGGAGGCACCTGCAGCAGCCAAGCCAGAGGTGACAAAGGTCTGCCTTAGAGACAGGGTGGAGGAGAGGGCCCAGATACAAGGTGTGATCACTGGAGAGGCAGGGCTTGATGACCAAATAGACATGGGAAGGCGGGGGCAGGGGAGTGCAGATTGCTGGCGTGGTGCCCAGGCGGTATCATCCACGACGATTGGGAACACCAGAGAAGGATCGGGTTTGGAAATACAATTGATGACCCTGTTCCAAGCAGGGTGAATTTGAGGTGCACCCCATGGAAGCTGTAGGTGGGCACATGTAATGGGCAATGGGATAGAGGCATCCAGTGCCCAGAGAAGAAAGCTAAGTGGCAGCTCAAGATCTGGGAGCCATCAGCACAGAGGTGAGCACTGGGAATAGATGGGATCAGCTGGGGGACAAAAGGGTAGAGTGAGAGGAGGAGGACAGGGGACAGTTACACTGGGCCAGCAGAGGGGCTGGGCAAGCGGACAGACCCAACAGTCCCATCCAGCCAAGGGCAGGTTGTTGGGTCGAACATAGCTACACACTGGACGGAAGCGTGTACATTTCAGACCTGCTGTGACATAGTCAACATTGCTGCAATCAGGTTCACAGAAAGTCCAGCACATACTTATACATTCCCACTCCTCCAAAATTTCTTTCTCCACGCTCGTATTCACATCCCTTGGTCACAGAATCTCAAGGTTTAAAAATTCCTTAACAGTCATCCAGACAAACCCTCCAATCAAACCAGTTTACACATTCCCCCCCCCAAAAAAAACATGCCCTGTGCCCTCCCATCTCTGCTTCTAAAATGTCTTCATACCCACCTTCCTCTAGGCCCACTTCCAAACCCACAGTCAGCCTACCCACCACCATGCCTGTGGTCATTCTCCTTAGTGGGCTACTTAAGTAAGCATATGCTAGGCAGCATCTCCTGCTTTATACTCTCCCTTTTCCCCATTTTATGTTCGGGTCCTATGTCCAATTAGACTGTAATACTGAGCATATTACCTACCATGCTTGGCGCACCTACTGTGCATCAGACTCTGTGATAACTGCCTTTTCATTATCTGATTTAGCTGGTAGCACTTGCCCATTGAATAGAACTGAATAATATTTGAATTATAATAATTTAATAATAATAGAATTATAATTATTGAAAAATAATAGAATTATGACCCCTAGTATAGCAAAGAGAAAACCAATGCACAGAGAGGTTGTGTAACCTACCCAAAACCCAGAGCCAGCCGCTTCACATTACTTGTTCGCATGCAACAGATGCTTGCTTTTGAGGATATTTTGAATATAATCTTGTAGCATTTTAGAGTTTGAAGGGGTCTTCAAATTTATCTCCTTTTACAGATGAGGAAGCTAAGATCCAATAAACTGATTAACTGCTACAGCCTTTGTGGGATTTTATGTGACCCTGACGTCAACACAAAGTGTGCAAACCAGGGTGCACCCGGCTGGCTCAGTCGGTAGAGAATGCGACTCTTGATCTCCAAGTTTTGAGCTTGAAGACCCATGTTGGGTACAGATATAGCGATTACTTACAAACATTAAAAAAGGCACACAAACCAGGAAGTAGAAATGAGTATAATGTGGTGTTTTCAGTCACACAGAAAACATTCAGGCACTAATGCCAACCGGACCCATGTGCTCCAGCCCCACCAGTCCAGCACTTGGCCAAAAGATTGGGTTCCAGAGTCAGAAACACCAGGGTTGAATCCTCAGCTCTGCCCCTTATGAGCTGGGGGATCCTCGAGGAAGTGTGTCAACCTCTGTCTGAGCTGCCAATTCCACATCCCTAAAATGGAGGTTCTGATGGCTCCTGCCTCAGAGCTGTATGGGAAGTTCAGGAGGGAACTGAGGAATGGGTGTGGACTTCGTTTTGAATCGTAGCCCTCTTACTGTTCTCTTTGGGCAAGTCCCCTCACTCGGGGAGCCTCAGCTTCCTCATCTCTAAAATGGGGTAATACAGGACACCTGGAAGCCTTGCTACATACGTCAAAAGATCTGTTTGTACAACACCGTAACTCTTCAGGGCTGATTATGCTGAGTCTTTCCCTCTCATTGTTGTTGTTTTGTTTTGTTTTGAAGATTTTATTCATTCACCTGACAGAGAGATCACAAGTAGGCAGAGAGGCAGACAGAGAGAGAGGAGGAAGCAGCCTCCCTGCCGAGCAGAGAGCCTGATGCAGGGCTCGATCCCAGGACCCTGAGATCATGACCTGAGCCAAAGGCAGAGGCTCAACCCACTGAGCCACCCAGGCACCCCACTTTCCCTCTCATTGTTATAAACTGCCTAGGTAACATCCCCAAGCCATTATATACTTCCCTTCCTCAGAGTGCTTGTGTCTAGGAAAACATACCAAGAAAAATGACAAGTATATTTGTTTCCCCAGGTATCCATATTTCTAAAGGACAAAGTGCAGAATTCTAATGGTCGCTTTGTGTTGCCGGTGTCTGGACCTGTTCCCTGGGGAACTGAAGTTCCTGGACTCATCAGGTGAATTTTCAACTGTAATTGTCAGACCAATGTTTGGGGTGCCAGGAAACCAACATGTGGGCCACCACAGAGAGTGTGCCCTGCTCGGTCCCCCGCTTCCTTCAGTAAAGCGTGGCAGTTAGAAGGTCAGGTTCTCATGCCCCGCTGTGCCGCCCAGCGGACACTTGAGGCCAACCACCCAGTTCTTCAGGATTCACTTCCTCATCTGTTAAATGGTTGCTGTGAGTGTGGATAAGATAGTAATGCTCTGAAGTGCTCACACAGCACCCAGCACATAACGTGCGCTTGGTAAATATTACTATTACTGTATTACCACTGTTATTGCTTCAGCCAACATCTTTATCTTGAAGGAGTGCATGAATTCCTTTTTGTCCCATAGTACCAAGAATAAAGAAGCCTCCAGGACTCCCCAAGCTTGGAGAACATTCCATCATGTCATATTTGTATTGTAGAATATTCACCGACAAAGGCAAAGAAGCAAAGAAAGTAGAATTCAAGCATGGTGGGCACTATGTCACCGCACCAAAAGAAGGTTCTTTTGAACTTTATGGAGACCGCGTCCTGAAACTGGGAACTAATATGTAAGCAAATTCTCCCTCCCTGAATGAGTTCAAGTCCAAGGGAGGTCACTTCACTTAAAAAAGCAACTTGACTTCCGCTATGAAAATTCCTACTGACAAGTGAAATCATTTCCCCTCAGATACAAGGCATGCAGAGCGCTGACATTTTCAAAGGGCGCCTGACATTTCCAAACATAAGGCTGCTCATGAGGCTGAAGAGATAAATGATAGTAAATGGCCATGGAAGAGAACTAGCCTAAACCCGCATCCCAGGGGAGGTCAGAAAGGCGAGACCGTCACATAGTGTTCCCGTGCTCTGCGGTAGTATACATCCCTTTCCCAGAAGAGCCATTTCCACGCAGCTTTGCGGGTATTTTTCTTTGGGAAAGTGTGAAATCTGAGTGGCTGACATCCACTTCGTTATATTCTGTACTCCCAGCACATTTCTGGATACTATTTATTTATTTATTTATTTAAAGATTTTATCCATTCATTTGACAGAGAGACACAGGGAGAGAGGGAACATAAGCAGGGGGAGTAGGAGAGGGAGAAGCAGGCTTCCTGCAGAGCAGGGAGCCTGAAGCGGGGCTTGATCCCAGGACCCTGGGATCATGACCTGAGCCGAAGGCAGATACCTAACAACCAAGCCACCCAGGCAGCCCTCTGGATGCCTTTTAATGTCTCAAAATGAAAGTGACGCACTACATTTATGAGTTAGAAAGAAGTGGGTGTGGGGCGCCTGGGTGGCTCAGTGGGTTAAGCCACTGCCTTCGGCTCAGGTCATGATCCCAGGGTCCTGGGATCGAGTCCCGCATCAGACTCTCTGCTCAGCGGGGAGCCTGCTTCCTCCTCTCTCTCTCTGCCTGCCTCTCTGCCTACTTGTGATCTCTCTCTGTCAAATAAATAAATAAATTCTTTAAAAAAAAAAAAAAAGAAGAAGGAGGAGGAAGTCGGTGTGAAAGGGCTGGACGATGTTTTCACAGTTTTCTGTTGATACCAGGTACAGTATGAACCGGCCCGTGGAAACCCACATGTCTGGAGCATCCAAAAACTTAGCTTCCCGGACACAGGTGAGCTGCTGCCTTCCTTCTTCTACTTCAGAGCTTATTTCTCGACATAAAAATCTGGACGAGGAGAAGAGTGGAAACGCTAGACTTCAAAGCTAGCCAGTGTTTCCCTCACTCTCATTGTTTGCAATCTTCTCAGTTTGGCCTTACAAGTACAAAGGTTTTTAATTGTAGTTTCTCATGAAGACTTCCAGTGATCTGACTAATTAGGTAATTTTAGGCTCGGCTCAGCCACCATAATTAAGCAAGAACCACACACCAGGCCGGGTGAAATAGCATTTGTACCCAAGCCCCTGGGGATCTGCGGATGCTGAGTCCGTGCTCCCATGTCGCCTGATCATCGCAGCAAGCCTCCATAATGCGGGGCTACCCTATATAATGCCGTGGCAGCGAAGTTCAAGTGGGATTTTGGATTCTCTGAATTCCATCTTTATAAAATCTCACAGAAATAGCTACTAGCTAACTCTAGGACAGGTCAGGAAACACCCAGCTCTTTGGCAAACATTTTTTGAACGCCTTCTATGGGCTGGGAACCCAGGGATGCAAAGGTAACTTAGAAGGAGAAATGGGCAGGCAGACCAAGGTGTCAGGCACCAAGGGACAAAAGAGCAGAGCGGTATTTGGGGGAAGCGGGGAAGCAGCATCTCTCCCACTTGGCTAGATCATAATGCAACTGAGGAAGGTGGCCAGAGACTCGCCTAGACCAGGACCCTGGGGCCCGATTGGAAAGAGGCTTAAGCAATTTGGACTTTGCCATTTAGGCAAGATGCAGAGGGGTTTATCTCCAGTGAGGAAGAAGGGAGAGAACTCTACTTTGGATAACTGGCGGCAGAGTGACCAAAAAAAAAAAAAGGACAGCAGAGCAGGGAGCAGCTGGTTTAGAGGAGCAGAGCAGGCTTGGAAGGAGGGGTGAGGGTTGAGCAGGGCCAGACAGCAGGAGGAGGAAATGGGTCCGGGGTGTGTGTTCACCATAGTGACCACCTGAGGGCAGTGTGGTAGCTCCTATGAAAGGAGTGCCCTTGGCCCTGGGGCATTGGCTGAGGTTCCTGGTAAATGCCCAGGAAACTAGACTGACAGAAGAGGAAGCAATGTTCTTCTCCTAGGAAGGTCGTCTGAGGAGAACGGGGATGCCTGGGGCCCTCCACTCATCTTGAAAGTGTGAGAATCTCTGGTTTGCTGTGAGAATCTCTGGTTTGCTGAAAGTCCTGCTTCTGATGTGGATTGTTTGTTTGGGTTAAGCCTGTTTTCTACAATTTATTTGGACACAGTTCTTCCCAGGACAATTGAAACAGTTACTGTTTTGCCTGGTTCTGTAATACTGCCGTGGGTATCTGGGTCTCAGCAGGAAATGTGATCACCTTCATGTAGCTAAAAATCATGAAATTGTTTCTGCAGGAAATCATTGCTCCAAACCCTCTTGCTAAAGAAGAGCTGAATTTCTTGGCCAGGCTGATGGGAGGGATGGAGATTAAGAAACCCAGTGGCCCTGAGCCAGGATTCCGGTTGAATCTCTTCACCACGGATGAAGAGGAGGAGTATGTTTTAAACCTGTTTCTTCCAAGGCATATCTAAAAATCCTAAGTGTGATAAGAACCAAAAAATGGCCATTATAAACCAGTATTACTTATAAACATAGATGTAAGGGTCACAGAGGAAAACCCAGCAAATTCAATCACCTACTTAAAGAAGAATCCACCAGTATTAAATAGTCTGAACCTTCTGGATTTTTTCAAGAAATAGTTCTAAGGTTTTACTTAGCAAAGCATAGCTGAACAAGAAATATTGGAAGTCAAGATAATCATAGTAAGAAAAATCTGTTAAGAAACCAGAGGAGAGTCAGAGCATGATATCTTTGGGATAAGGTAGTCTCCCCCAAAACCAATAAGGATAGTAACCCACCCAGATTCACAGAGATTTACAGTTTATAGAACACTTTTGCACCATTATCTCACGTGATCCTCCTCATACCCCAATATAGAACCTGGCGATTCTAGTTCCATACCCAATGAACTAACTTTTGTGCATTTCTGTGTGACAGGTACTATGGTTAAGTGCCAGGGACACAAAGAAGGGAGCATAAGACCTAGAGCCTGTCCTCAGAAGCTCACAGGGTAGGAAGAGAATGTACCCGACATGAGTTAGTTCAGTGTCGTGTCATAAATGTGCTAATGGAGGACACAGTGATTGACTTTGCACGGGCAGATGGAGGGAGCTGGCATTCGGGCTTGGTCTTGGAGTTTGCCAAGCAGAGGAAGGGGGAAAAACATTCTCAGCCCAGTTCAGTACATGCAAAGGCACAGAGACAGATAAGGACCTGACTTTCTGGAGCATAGGCTGCACTGCTGGGGAAAGGGCAGAAAGCTGAAGGGAAGCGGCAGAAGGTGAGGCAAAAAAAAAAAAAAAAAACAGGCTGCCAAATGATCAGATGCCAGTGTGCCACGCTGGCAAGGAGAAAACTCTAACCTTTGACCCGCTTCTCTACCACCTCCTGCAGACAAGCTGCGCTCACCAGGCCAGAAGAGTTATCCTACGAGGTTATCAATATACAAGCTACTCAGGTGGGTGCCCGTGATTACACAAGCCAGGGGTCAGTCCCATCCTCATCTCGGGCTAACCTTGAATATCCCAGGCCCTCCCTCCGTCTCTCGGCAGCATGTACCCAGAGTCCCTATCCTGACACACATCACAATGGCGGGGCAAATTTCAACACCATCTGCTCAGAGAAGCAGCCGTGCTGACGCACCCCCTTCTCGGCCTTGCCCTCTCACTTCTCCAACAGGACCTGCAAAGGAACAAGGAGCTGGCTCGCATCATGGGGGAGTTTGAGGTCACGGAGCAGCCGAAGCATAGTGCCAGCAAGGGGGACGATCTGCTGGCCATGATGGACGGGTTCTAGCTGCGCTGGCCTGGCACCCCCACCCCACCGCCTGTGGCACCCCGCGGAGGCCCCAGGGAGCAGAATGATGCTGCTCGTTTTCGACCAAGTGCGCAGTTACCTCCCATCCCTGTCTGTGTTGTAACGAACTACACAAGCCTCCCTCAAGGAGTACTGTGTCTGCAAGGCACACACATACACATGTTTTCAACAAAATAGATTCTGCCTTTTAAACTGGACGTTTTCCATTTTCTTCTGCCTTATGGCAACTGTCCAAAGCATCCTGGGCCATAGGTTCAGGCGCCAGAGTCACTGAGGGGGCACGCCTATTGCTGCTTTGCATCGTAGCTTTGCAGTGGACACCCATAGCCCACAGATGCCCATCTGCGAGCCCTCACGAAACTTCAGAGCTTCCCAGGATGCACTCGGCCTTGGGAGTTGGCAATAGGTGGGAAAGGCAGTTGAGGCCCAGTTTAGCCAGTCCTCCTCTGCCCGGCACCCTGGAAATTGTAACCTCAGAGGCCCAGTAAGAAAGGCCACGACAGGGGACATGCAGCTGGGCCCCATGTGGAGCAGGCAGGTGTCTGTTGTTCTCTTGCTACCTTTGTGTGCTGTGGGCTTATCCCATGTGGCAGTGTATCCCAAGGAAACTGTTTGTTTGATATGTACCCTTTCCCCCCCAGAGTCTTACTCTGCCACTCAAGTGTTCTTGTCTTCTAAAGAACCAGCCTCCCCCCAGCATGACGCACCATGACATCCATCTCCACTTCGCCCTCAGTGGCGGGGCAGAGCCTTAAGTGGATAGGATACGTGGGAGGCACGCATGCTGTGCCACTTTCCCTTCCCAAGACCAGATGAGTTACTTCCCCTGGCAGGAGGCCAAGTCTAATTAAGATCCATGTAAAATCTCCCAGGCCAGGGCTGCCCTAATTGCTTCAGGAAGAAGCATTAGCCCTCCACCGCATGTTCATCCTGGACTGAGTAACTGGCAAGCTCAGGGCCAGCCAACATCTAGAGGTCGAGGTCCACTGAGTCCCAGGGAGGTAATATCCAGAATGGCAGAAGGCAAGAGAGAGACAGAGCTGAGCTGGTCATTGCCTGAGATGGAGCCAACCAGGTCCACCAGGACCACTCGGGCTCCTGACACTGTGGCAAGAGTGGAGGCAGACATAGTTCTGGAACGTGAGGGCCAGGGAAGCTGTCCTTAGCATGCCTAAGGCATAGCAATTGCATACAGAAAGATAAATCACCAAATGAACTTGTGTTGCTTCCTCCGGATGACAGCTTCACTTCTTACCTGGAGAAGCCCACGGAAGGTGGTCTGGGGAGGAGAAGCAGATCGCGGTGTAAGCTGCTTGTTACAGTTTACAAAGTACCCTCTGTCTTAGTCTCTTTTAAGCAATCTGGCCACCAGTTGGCATGGCCTGAAATGGTGACAGAGGAAGGGAAAGGGTCTATCCTTTTCTGAGCTACAAACCCAGACTTCACCGCCTGCTTCAAGCCTGTCCTAGGACCTTGGAGGTGGGCCACCAGCTGCCGAGAAGCAGCCTCCTCCCTTTACCTCTCCCAGAGCCATGCGGATGATTTCAAACGTGTCTGTTCCCTCAGTAAATAAACAAGATACAGATCTCTGGTAGGGCAGCCTTGTGATGAGGCAACCTCTGGCTTTCATGTCTCTAGACTTGCATAGATATTGAGAAAAACAAGTTTACCTGCATGGTGGTTGAGGGCAATCAAAGAAAGGAGGCAGGAGGATGCAAAGAAAATGGAAGCCAGGGATTGCTCTGGCACAAACGTGCACTGGGTACTGACTGGGTACTAACATCGCATCAGTGTTCGTTTGAAACTAGCGCCTGGGTATGAGGGTGTCCCACCACAGTGCCCAGTGTACTTCGGGGGAAGGTGTGCCATCGTCAGAGTCAGGACACTGGGCTCTGGCCCCAGCCCTGCCCCAAATTCACCATGGCCTCTTGGGCAGTCATTCTCACTAAGCATCGGTTCCCTTAGCTGGAAGAAAGAGAAAGAACTCGTTCGCTGGCATAAAGCTGGCTTGCCCAGATACAGTGTTGAGTGCACAGATTGCTAGGCCCTGCCCCAGGTGGGAGCTGAGAACTAGGAACTTATACCCAACTCCACTGGGGGTAGGTCTGCTCTCTCTCAGCTCTCCTGGGACTACCCTCTTTTCAGCTGAGTTTCATACTCTTCCATTCCTGTACATATAGTGTTGGCATGCCCTAGATTATGGACGGCAACTTTCTTTAAAGATTTTATTTATTAATTTGACAGAGATCACAAATAGGCAGAGAGGCAGGCAGAGAGAGAGGAAGGGAAGCAGGCTCCCCGCTGAGCAGAGAGCCTGACGCGGGGCTCGATCCCAGGACCCTGAGATCATGAACCGAGCCGAAGGCAGAGGCCTTAACCCATTGAGCCACCCAGGTGCCCCTAGAAAACTCTTCTGAATGAAAGTTCTTTGATGGTTCCCGGAAGAAAGATGTAAAAAGTGAGAGTGAAGGGGAGAAAGAAAAGGGGGAAGGGTGTATTTAGCTCTCAGTTCGAAGACTAAAGCCCCCCCCATCTAGTCCACATATGTATCTAGCAATTCCTTTATTTTTTTTTTTAAAGATTCTATTTATTTACTTGACAGAGAGAAAGAACAGAAGCAGGGGAAGCGGGAGAGGGAGAAAGAGGCTCCTCGCTGAGCAGGGAGTCCAATATGGGGCTTAAACCTAGGACTCTACTAGGGTCATGACCTGAGCGGAAGGCAGACGCCCAACTGACTGAGCCACCCAGGCACCCCATGTAGCTAGCCATTCTTTTTTTTTTTTTTTTTTAAGATTTTTATTTATTTATTTGACAGACGGATCACAAGTAGGCAGAGAGGCAGGCAGAGAGAGAGGAGGAAGCAAGCTCCCTGCTGAGCAGAGAGCCCGATGCAGGGCTCGATCCCAGGACCCTGAGATCATGACCTGAGCCAAAGGCAGCGGCTTAACCCACTGAGCCACCCAGGCACCCCTCTAGCCATTCTTAAAGGTGAACTCACTTCTTCCACCCAGCATGGTTACCAGATCCCAGAGATCCTCAGGTGTAAACAGGGTCACAGTCCTTTGTCCGCTTGCACCTGGATCACAGATTTATATCCAGGACAGAAGCCAACTTAAGCTGTGGGAAACCACAAAAAGAGAAACGCAAACTTTAAAAAAATATATTTACCAGAGTATCTAATCATAAAGACCCAAATTAAAATCTGAAAACTAATACAACCTTTACTTGACCTTCACTCCCCTTTGTATTATGCCCTGGGTAACTCCTCTTCAGCTGCCAAATTCCTGGACAGCTGGCAGGAGAGGGAGTTAAGGGAAGTGTTTACCAGGGTTTGGATTAAGGAAACCCCATCCCAGCTGGATCTTCCCCTCAGAGCTTTGTGACTTAGTGTGAAGTAAATTCTCAGCCTTTTCAACTCACCCTTTTCAAATGAGAATGTCAAAATGCACTCCAAGGGTCAACGGAAATTCCTCCGAATTCTTTAACACTTCCCCCCACTACACACACACACACACACACACACACACACACACACACTACTTGTTTTTGGCCAGTGGTGACTCTGCTGACAAAAATAACATTACCTTCTCTGTCAGTTCCCCAAACTACATGAAACCCCCATTGCACTGGTCATGGCGAAGCCGCTCCACTGAGCTGGGGGCAGGCCCGGGACACCTAACCCCGGATGCACACATCTGCCCATCTGCTCAGGTCAACTGCCCTCCTCTGTCTTTATAAAAATCTCTCACTTCCTTTTGAAATGTTGGGGCCTTATTGGGCATTTTCAAGGGGAAGTCATGGTGTCAGCCAAGGACCTGTGACACGGGTCTCTGGATGTCCTAAAAGCCTCCCAGCTTCAGTTACAACTTCTTCCTGTGCTTTCCTTCATCTCTTCTCCCCACTTCAGCATATCTTGTATCTGTACCCTTCCTTCCCTCAGTCACACCCAGCCTTCTTTCTGCACGTCAGACTGCATCTGAAGGGCTGCTGAGGTTGAACTCCCAGCCAAGCTGCTCCCACCCACCCCTTGGGCCTCGGCTTCTCCCTGGCGGTCCTTGTTCCGCTGTTCCCTCAGCAGCACTCGGGCTTCCCAGCTGCCTCCCCAGCCCCCTCCTCCAGCTCCTGTCACCACACAGACCCTTCTCCCTTCTCCTCCAGCCCTGACTTCCCCGACTCTGCCTCATGCAATGGCCTGCTCTCTTCCCCACTCCCCTGGACCTCTGGAAGTCTTTGTGGCCCTTCTAAACTCCCATTTTCTTCCTAAAACTCTCTGCCCTTTGGCCACAGTGGCTCACATCCTACTTTCTGACCACACTTCCCCTTTCTCCCTCAGTGCCTTCTGACTGAGGATTGCTCTGCATGGTACAGATGTTGCTGTAGCCGTTTTTAAAAGTCTGTCAAAATGGCCAGGTCAGGAGCATGTCGGTGGCCCAGTCGGTTGAGCATCTGCCTTCAGCTCCAGTCCTGATTCAGGGGTCCTGGGACTGAGCCCTGGGGTGAGCTGCGCTTTCAGCAGGGTGTTGCTGTTCCCTCTCCCTCCACTCCTGCCCCCCTGGCTTTTCTCTCTCTCTCTCTCTCTCAAATAAATAAAATCTTAAAAAAAAAAAAAGGCTCTGTCAATTGCCAGATGGCCCCTATTTCACTCCCTGCTTCTCGCCCCAGTCCTCACTCTTCCTCTCCTCTCCCTCCTCACCCTGCTCCCCCGGACACAGGCTCTCCTGTGCCCTGCAGCACCCAAAAGTGTTGACATCACTTTCTTTCCAAAAGGCTGTTATTTTCAACTATTAACTCGGACATCTCTGTGACCCCTCTCCCCGCCGGCATGGCAGGCTCACTTTCCCTGAGACCTTTCACACCACTTCATAACGCAGTGTCCAACACTGATGTCATTTTTACTTATTTGGTACATTTACCTTGCTTTCAAAAGGCTGAAGAAAACTTCTAAAATTAAATATAATAGAGGGGTGCCTGGGTGGCTTAGTCGGTTGAGCGCCTGACTCCTGGTTTTGGTTCAGGTCAGGATCTCAGGGTCATGACACTGAGAGCCCTGAGTGGGGCTCCATGCTCAGCAGGGAGTCTGCTTCCTCTCTCCCTCTGCCCCTACCCCAGCTCCAGCGTGTGCTCTCGGTCTCTCTCTAAAATAAATAAATCTATATTTTTTTAATAAATCTTTTTTTTTTGAAGATTTTATTTATTTGACAGATAGAGATCACAAGCAGGCAGAGAGGGAGGCGGGGCCGGGGTGGGTGGGCAGTGGAGCAGGCTCCCCGCCAAGGAGAGAGCCTATGCGGGGCTCAATCCCAGGACCCTGAGGTCATGACCTGAGCAGAAGGCAGAGGCTTTAACCCACTGAGCCACCCAGGCACCCCTATAAATAAATCTTTAAATGTAATACAGAATAGGATAGTTTTCCATAGAAAGGAACTAGAAACAATGTAGAAGTTACCAAAAATCCTAACACTGGACTCAGACGCCTGGGAGCAAGGGACTGTTGAGGGGTTTGGCACCGGGTGCTGACTTGGAGCAGGGGACCTGGGTATTGCCCTCTCGGGATTCTGTGATCCTCTGACAATTAGAAACTGAACTAGAGGGGCATCTGGGTGGCTCAGTGGGTTAAAGCCTCTGCCTTCGGCTCAGGTCATGACCCCAGGGTCCTGGGATGGAGCCCCACATCAGGCTCTCTGCTCAGCAGAGAGCCTGCTTCCTCCTCTGTCTCTCTGCCTACCTGTCTGCCTACTTGGCGATCTCTGGCTGTCAAATAAATAAATAATCTTAAAAAAAGAAAAAGAAACTAAACCATACCAGCTCATCTAAAGGGAATAGAGACATTCAAGTCTCCTGAAATGAAGGCAGTTCAAGTGGACCCAGCACTAGGCTAGGTGTTTGGCTGCAAAAAACTGAAACCAATTCCGGCTACTTAACTAGACGAGGAATCTACTTAAAGGGCTTTAGGCAACTCACAGTTGTCAGGAAGACCAGAGAAGCGTGAGAGAATGGCCAGGAGCCAAGGAAGGGCACCAGGAGCCAAGGAAGGGCAGGGGACTCCAGTGCCAGCAGCAGCTTTAGCAACAGGCCTAGGATGGTACAGGCACAGACACAGGACCTGAACAGTCCCTGCTGGCTTAGGTCGCAAGCCCATGCCATAGCCAACAAGGATCAGAGACAATTTCTGGCCCTTAAATTATCTGTAGTAGGAAGCAGAACCCCACTTCCCACAGAAATGCATAGAATGTCAGATTCCTCCAAATGTGAGGAAAGGAATTTAATTGGCTGAGTAGCCAAAAAATGAGATAGCCCCTACAGGGTCATCCCACCATTTCTCAAGATAACCAGCATTACAATTTAAATCACTGAGGGACTCCTGGCTGGCTCAGTCAGAAGAGCATGCAACTCTTGACCTGGGGGTTGTGAGTTCAAGCCCCAAATTGGGTATAGAGATTACCAAAAAAATAAATAAACTTAAAAAAAATTTCTTTAGGGGCGCCTGGGTGGCTCACTCAGTTAAGCATCCAACTCTTGATTTTGGCTCAGGTCATGATCTCAGGGTCCTGTGATCAAGCCCTGCCTTGGGCTCCATGCTCAACAGGGAAGGAGTCTGCTTGAGATTCTCTCTCTCCCTCTCCCTCTGCTCCTCCCCCAGACACGTCCACTCTCTCTCTGTCCCTCAAATAAATAAATCTTTTATCCATTTCTTTGAGAGAAAGAGAAAGCACAAGCAGAGGGAAGAGGCAGAAGGAAAAGCAGACTCCCTGCTGAGCAGGGAGGCTGACATGGCGCTTGATCCCAGAACCCCAGAGATCATGACCTGAGCTGAAGGCAAGACACTTAACCGAGTAACCCAGGCACCCCAATAAATAAATCTTTAAATCTTTAAAAAAAAAAAAAAAAAAAGACTCTGTTAGTCATTGGTTCCTCCTCTTCCCACCTACACTCCAGATCTAATCAGCCTTCAAAGACTCGGATTAACTTGTTTCAGTCTCGAACATTCAGCCCTTCTTTCCATTCCCATGACACCATCTTTATTCAGATCCCTGTCACCTCACCACATTCATAACCAGTGTTCCTCCTATAACTGGTTTGTAGTGTGAAGCATTTGGGCCTCCTAAGGCCTTCTCTGTCTCAGCACCCAAGAGACTAGCTGGGGAGGAAATAAGATTCACATAAATAAGTATGGTGAATCTGCATATGAGAAACATACATAGAGCAAGCAACATGTGACAGGGGTTAGGGGAGAGACATCGCTCCCAAAGTGGGTAATTACTATAAGGTGGGTAATCGCTTCAGAAAGGTATAGCAACTAAGCCAGGCTTCGAAGGAGAGATTGGACTTAACAGCCAAGGATAAACAAGAGAGGATCTAAGGCAGATGCAGCAGGATAACAAAGGCAGAGGCAGGAGTGGAGGGCTTGTCTGAGTTGCTGAGTGGCTACGTCTACCCAGAGAGGAGGACATCGGATCTCAAATTTTAGTGCGCATTATTGGATGTGAAGATTTCCGAGCTCCGCTTCTGATTCTGTGAAACAAAGCCTTCCATGAAAGCAACTTGTTCCCATACCACACTTTAAGAAACACTGCTTGGAGGGCTTGAGTAGAGAACCTGAAAGAGATCCAGCTGGAACATGAGTTGGAATCAGATCAGTGTCAGCCCTGGAATCTTTTCTGCTTGTGAATCAAAAGTTTTCTTAGCAGGTAAATTATGAGATCATAACTGTATTTTGAATCCATTCATGAGTGGACCAGTAAGATGGTTTTTATTATGAATCAAATGAGAGAAAGAAGGCCTCAACTGGGTTGGCAAAAGTCAAAATGAAAAGGCAAGTAAAGGGTGGGAGACCCTTATTCCAAGAATTTGCAGGGCTCAGTGACTGATAGGGGCAGGGAATCAAGAAATGATCAAACTTATCCTGCTTATTCTAGGTGCCTAATTTGAGTAGCTGAAAAATGGTGGTAGCAACCACAGAAGTAGAAAAATTCAGGGCAACAACCAATTTGGGAAGGACATAAATCCGTCTTGTAGACGTGCTGACTTTCAAGTACTACTAAGACATGTGGGAATAACCATCAGACAGTTGGAAAACGGATTTCTGCAGAGCAGTCTGGGCTGGTGTGCTAGGCAAGAGACTCAGGACATAGTAGTAGGCAGCATGTATAGACGTGACCAATTAGAGAGGGAGGCTGGGAATACAGCCCCAGAGAAAGCACATATATTAGGCAGCAGGAGAGTGAGGTTTAAAAAAGGAGAGAGATGGAGAAGAAACAAACCAAATGATACAGTGCCCCGCGGCGGGGACGAGGGAGGAAAAAAAAAAAACACTAAGGAGGAGAATGGTCGAGAAGTTGGGAAAAGGACTACCCTCGGAGAACCACAGGTATAGAGGCCTCCTCAAGAACTTCAAGTGTGAAAGGTAGGAAAACAAGAGTAGCTGGCATGGAGGACAAAGGCAGAATCTACTTTTAGAATGAGAAGAGACGAACTGTGATCTTTGGCGAAAGGGGAAGCCTCCTGGGGGAGCTGGAAATCAAAGAGAGTGAAGGAATGAAACAAGCCTAACTCCTATGGAGCCAGGTGCTTTCACCTATGAATGAAGGGCCATTCTCTGAGATAGACACTACCTTGTTTGTTTGTTTGTTTGTTTGTTTTCTGACAGGGAAATTGAAGCTTTTACCATGGCTATAGAGGAACCTTTGAAAAATGTAAATCAGATCACATCACCCCCTGCCCCCCCTCCCCATAGCCTATCATTGCATTTCTAGTAATACCTGAGGAAACCTGGGCACAAAGAGGATGATTCACTTGTGGACAGTTAGCAGGCAGCAGATTTGAAGCTAGGCACTGCCTCCAGAGCCTGCACTCCTAACCAGAAATCCAAATCCCTTACCTTGGCTTACAAAGCCATAAGTACTCTGGCTCTTGCTTCCTCTCCCACTGTCCTGTCTTACTGGCTTCTCCGTTTTCCCAAACTGGCGAGCACATTTCCACCAGGTCCTTTGCACAAACAGTTCCTTCTAATCGCGGTGCTCCTCTCCTAGTTTTCACAAATTGGCTTTATGTCATTGATCTCAGCTCAGAAGTCACCGTCTCAGGACATCCCTGATCATCCAATAAAAAGCCACCCGGCCACTATCACATCACCCTATTTTAATTCTCTGAAGGACTTTTATCATTTTCTTGTTAGCTTTCGTACGGAAGCCCGCCCCAAGCAGATTTATGGATCGCCAGGTCAGGGAGCTGATCATCTCCTTGGTCACCGCTGTGTGTTCCAGAGCCTGGGAGGCGGCCTGACGCACGGAGGAGGCTCAATGAGTATTTGTTTAAAGAATGAATGGCTCCAGTGACGAAGACACCCCAAGACGCAGGCCCGGAAACGCCCGAGCGCGAGCGTGGCGCTCGCGAGGCATTCTGGGGGTTGTAGTTCCGGGCGCGTCCGCCGTGGCGCAAGCATACGTCGGCCGCGCTCTCTATGCACCGGTAGGACAGAGCGGCCCGGCTGTTGCCATGGCTTCTCGGTACCGCCGCGGGAGGGAAGCGGCCACGCGAGGCGCCCGCTAGTTTGGGCGACGAGGCGGGCCGGGAAGCGGAAGAAGTCCGGTGCTGTGGGTCCCGGAGCCTGGGGCGGAGCTCGGGGGCGCCCGGAACTCCGGAGAGCGGCGGCGAGCCGGGGAAGCGCTTCCTTCCCGATTTGCCGAGTAGAGCCCATCTCCCCACGCCCACCCCCACTGCTCCGTGAGTAAAGGGTCGTCACCATCCCCATTTTCCCGCTGGGCTGACAAGCTTGAAGAAGCTAAGCGGCTTGCCCGAGGTCGCTCACCTGGGAAGTGGCAGAGCCCGTCCTAGAGCCCCGGACTGCCCCTTTGGCGTCCCCCCATTCCCGCCGGGCAACCCCCAACCCCACCCCCACCCCGGGCAGTCCTTACTGTCGCCGGAGTGGCATTCTGGTGAAGCCTGGGTGGGGTCTTTACACTCCTCCGGCTGGACGCCCCCGTCGGTGGTGTGGCCTGGGTTGCCACACTTAACGCCAGCTCTGCACAGCCTGGGGTCGGGGTTGAGTGAGGTCTCGGGGAGGAAAGTTCCACCACCTTACACTGAGAGTCTGAAAGGAGGGACTAGATAAGACAGAGTTACATTCATACAGCATCAGGACGTGATGAAAGCAAAGGACATTCCGTGTGGGGAGATTCGGTTAGCCTCGTTTAGCCTCTGGTTTAATAGATGTGGAAACAGGTTCAGAGACATTAAGTAACTAACTGTCCTAGGTTTACAGGGTTTGTGGGTGGAGTGAGGATTCCAACCTACTTTTCTCTGCCTTCAAAACCTGTGTGCTTTATATGCTGCCATGTCGGGGGGGGGGGGGGGTGTTGTTGTTGTTGTTGTTTTCCACTTTACCAAAATTTCTTCTTCCATGGTGGCTGCATGGTGTAGACCAGTCATTCTGGGAGCATGGGCCCCGTTCCAGCAACATCAGTGTTAACTGAGAACATGTTAGAAATTACCATTATTCGGCACCACCTTGGACCTACTAAGTTTGAAATCTAGAGGGGAGCCCAACATTCTGCAGTTTAACGAGTCCTCAGGTGATTCCGAGACACCACACCAACATGTGAGAACTACGAGTGATTGATGTAGGGATCATGGTAAAGTTCAGATTCTTTCAGTCTGGGGAGAGATCAGGGATTTTGCATTCCTTTTTTTTAAAAGATTTTATTTATTTTTTATTTAAGAGAAAGAGAGCGAGAGAGCACAAGCAAGAGGAGGGGCAGAGGGAGAGGAGGAAGCAGACTCTGCTCTGAGCAAGGAGCCCGATGTGGAACTTGATCCCAAGACCCTGGGTCCTGACCTGAGCCAACGGCAGCCGCTTAAGCAGCTGAGCTGCCTAGGCCCCCCAGGATTCTGCATGCGTAGCAAGCTCCTAGGTGATGCTGCTAGTGCTGGTCCACAGATCACACTTTGAGTAGCAAGGTTGTAAACTACACCTTAGGCCCCACCCCTGACTGAATGAATCAGACCTTTTGGGCGGTGGCAGCCAGGAAAAACCCACCAGGTGATTGAACATGCAGCAATGTGGGATCAGGAGTCAGGCAGTGATAGATTTGAATCCCAGCACCTCCAGGCATCAGCTGTGTAACCTTGGGCAAGTCACGTCCCATCTCTTGCTCATATTTCTTTATTTACAAGATGAGTAGAAGTAATTGTTGGCTTGCCTGGTAGTGGAAGGGTTCTGTGAGACATGTGCAAGTGTGAGACGTGTGCAATCACCTGGCCCAAAGGGTGTTCCACAGACACAGAGATTGGGGAGCCTGGCCAGGCTGACTTGGAGAGATCTGTGCCAGAGCCTGGTGGAGGGGAGCTCGCAGTTGTAGCCCCCAAGCCTGCCACAGCTCCCGTCTGTGTGCTCCTGCTCCCACAGCCAGCAGCTCTGGGCATGGAAGCATGGCGGTGAGCCACTCGGTGAAGGAGCGGACCATCTCCGAGAACAGCCTCATCATCCTGCTGCAGGGCCTCCAGGGCCAGGTGACCACCGTGGACCTGCGGGATGAGAGCGTGGCCCGCGGCCGCATAGACAATGTCGATGCTTTCATGAACATCCGCCTAGCCAACGTCACCTACACAGACCGCTGGGGACATCAGGTCGAGCTGGATGACCTCTTCGTGACCGGCCGCAACGTCCGCTACGTCCACATCCCTGATGACGTGAACATCACGGCCACCATCGAGCAACAGCTGCAGGTCATCCACCGTGTGCGCAACTTCGGCAGCAAGGGCCAAGGCCGCCGGGAGTTCCCCTCCAAAAAGTACAAATGAGCCTTCTCTTCGGCTAGCCCCTGTCCTCATTCAGGTTCCTCCAGAGTTCTACTGAGCCAACCCCGCCTGCTCCCCTCCCTGCCTAGAGCCCAGGAAGAGAGCAGGGCCGGCCCAGAGACCGGGGTCGCTCAGACAGACACCCCCGTCACAGCTGCCTTTCAGACTCACGCTGGGATTCTGCTTATCTCTCTGTGGCCTTGATCATTTACACTGGGATCTGATGTACGGATTGCGGGCCTCTGTCAAGTCGTCCTTGGCCCTCTCCCGGTGCAGGTTTTGGAGCGTACTCAGACTCAGCCACCCCTGAGTGTTCAGGTTTCTCACAGTTGTGTTTGCTTTCTCATAAAACTTGGATATAAACAAGTCCATGCCTCGTGCTTTCCTTGATGTGTGCTGGGCTCCGTGTGGGTCCAACGTGGTAGATAGTGGACTTAAACTTGGGAGCACACTGGAATCCGTCGAACCACATTAGCTATTCAGATTTAATTGGTGTGGGGGTATAGTCTGGACACTGGGATTCTTTTTAAGTTTCTCAGGTGAGAGGCACCTGAGTGGTCCAGTCTTTAAGCCTCTGCTTCAGCTCAGGTCATGATTCCAGGATCCTAGGATCAAGTCTCTCATCAGGCTCCCTGTTCAGAGGGGAATCTGCTTTTCCCTCTCCCTCTGCTGCTCCCTCCTGTTCCTCTCTCTTTCTCTTTCTGTCTCAAATAAAAATCTTAAAAAAAAAAAAAATTCTCAGGCAATACTACTAAGCAGCAAAGTTTGAGAATTATAGGTGAGTGCTTCAGTTTGGCCTGATGAAAAGCAGCTTTTCTGGTCAGATTCCCTGTTGAAGAGGCTGTTCGTCTCCTTGCTCTTTCCTGAGGTAGAGAGGTTGAGGTAATCCTGGGCCCTCCCCTCGAGTGTGGGAGCTTATCGAACAGGAAGAAATCAGGCTCTGATTCTGAGAAGTTTTGGGGTCCTCAGGAAGAAGGGGCTCTCGGGGGCAGAAGCCAAGTCTTTGCCATGGCTGCCATGCAGCATACTAGCCCTGCCACGGGCAAGCGATGATCTTAGCCAAAGCAGCTGTGTCCTCATCAAACATCCAGAGAGCCGATACAAGGTGGGCCTTCTGAGCACACACTGTCGAATAAGATTTGGTCCCTTCCAGAGTGGGGCTTCCTGTCCGGTGGAGGAGGGGGTCAAGAACCAAGAACTCGGGCTGAAATCCAGCCTGAGGACCGCTACACCCGAGTCTTGAATAAGGCAGGGGCGTTTGACCTTCAAATGCTTTCATTTCTCCAGGGGGACTTGAGACGAATGTGTTCACTTGGGCAGTAGCAGCCCGGGGCATCCGGTCGCCTCCCCTCCCAATCTTTGTCAAAGTGTGGTCCTTGAGCAACCTCATCAGAACCAACTGGGATGTTTCTGGAAAAGCCGCTTTGCTGGCTCCCCCTTCCCCAGATGTGAACCAGAATCCAGAACCCAGGAATCTGCATCAACACACACACACACACACACGCGCGCGCGCGCGCGCCATGACTCTTTTGAATACTGTTTATTTCATCGCCTACAGGTCGCAGAAGTCCCTGAAACTTGACCTTTGCCTTCAGGAGAGAACAGAGGGTTCTAGCAGGGACAAGACAACTCTTGAGTTTCTAGGCCCCTCTGACAGCCCCAGTTAAGGGGAGCGACACCACTGCTCTGAGAAACCAGAAGGCAAGCACAGAAGGGAGGTCCTCACTGTGGAGATGTCCCTGCACTTGAAGTAAGCAAGGAGGGCCACCCTGTCTGGAGTGACGAATGCGGGGGGAGTCCCAGAGCAACCTCCGTTGCAGACGTTTCCAAGGTGAAGAGGACTTATGCTGGGAGTTTGGCCTGGAGATGAACGAGAGGTCCAGTTCTATTAAAGGGTGTGCCAGCGACTTCCGCAGCCTCCCCCAGGCCGGGGAGGGAAGCTAGCAGGCTAGCTCAGACTGCTGAGACCAAAGCACACATCCTCCTTCCAGAAGCATCATGCGCCAGACCCCACAGGCCCACTGTCATCCACATGTGAGGCACTGGAAGGATAGAGCAGGAGGGGAGACAGACCTGCTGAGACACACTCCTGCTGAACCCTTGGGGTAGAGCACAGCTAAGCCTTCAAACTCCAGGGATAGGTTGGCATCTGGTCCTGGATTACTGGGAAAAACTGTCAGGGGCCCCAGAAGTATTGGGGGCCAGGAGAGCCTAGTGCCCATCAGGCCATAATGAGCCAGATTTCCCCAATGGCTACCCATCATGCATTCCACTAAGCTGTCTCTGCTTACAATGCCAGCTACTGAAGGAACGTCAGGATGGACAGGGTCCTTCCCCTGGAAAGCTGACATTTCAGAGGGGAAGACTGACAAAAAAGTAAAAATTCTTACAGATGTCATGAAGGAAATAAATGAGGTACTTGAGAGAGAACCCAGAGGTGGTTTTATTTTGGCAAGTGTAGCCTGAAGAAGTGAAATGTAAACCAAGGAGTCTGCTGTTTAAAGACCAAGGGAAGGCAGAAAAAACT
The DNA here is from genome assembly GCF_022355385.1 of Mustela nigripes. NCBI lineage: Eukaryota > Metazoa > Chordata > Mammalia > Carnivora > Mustelidae > Mustela > Mustela nigripes. The sequence goes on along the minus strand of NC_081570.1, from coordinate 27,528,329 downwards.
GCCAGTGCAAAGATCCTGCTGTGGGAACCCAGGAGGTGGGGGGCAGTAACGAGGGCCACTGTGACCATCAGAGGGGAGAGAGACAAGTGAGGCTAGAGAAGGGGACAGGAATGGGGCAAATGATACCAGGCCTTGTGCATGAGGAGTGTAGCTGGTTCCAGTGCCAGTGAACTTGAATTTTTCCTAACTCAGCAGAATTCCTACTTCACCCCATTCAGCCAGAGTAGCAGAAACTCAATGCCGCTGGTTCAAAGTTCTCCCTTTCCTTGGAACGGGTTGAATTCTAGCACATTTCCCTTGTAGATGGCATCGTGGGAAAGGCGGTCTGATCTGGTGCTCATCCCATCACACTAGCATCGCCGAGATGTCCTCATTTCCTTCTGGCCTTTTGTGATCAGCCCACTCAGGCTGCCACCCAGTCACTCCTCCGTGACACACAGACCCTTTCAGGAGTAACCCATACACCTCTATTGGCATCCAGATTTTTATTCTACTTTTCCCAGGCCATATTAGGCCCAGGAAATTCTTAGGCTCTTGGCTTATTTAGGCCCTGTTTGCCCAAATGCAGCACACAGCTGTTTCTTTGGAGGGTTTTGTTACTGCCTAGCACTCACTCGCCCAGGAAAAGAGCTCAGATCTTGATGCTCCCCAGGCCTGGACACCCGGCTGACCCTCCAGCTCCCAGGCTAAGGAGAAGCTGGTCTAGTCTCAGGGACCAACCCACTACCCCCACCAAGTCTCAGTCTCCCAGATCCCCCTTGCTACACAGTTTTCCAAATTTGTACGTGCACAGAAATTCTTTCCATTCCTCCCCCCGAAGGCTAAGCTTTTGGAATTCAGAAGCTAAAAATGAGCTCTGCATTCTGTTGTATCATTTGTTTCCTGAAGTCACGAAGGCAGAGTAACCTAACTCTCTGCAGAGGGGAAGGAAGGGACAGCAAGGAAAAGATGAAAAACATCTTTCCAAGTGTTATCGCCCTATTGGATTTGGTGTTTTGCTGCTCACTGCCATGGCCTTTGTTCAAGCCTGAGTATACACCAACATGGGGAGGCCCAGTGGATGACTGAGCCCCCAGAAATTCTCATTGCCCAGGTGGCCTGGTGGGTCCCCATCTTGCCCTGCCCTCCTATAGAGAAGAGTGCAGGGGGTCTCTGTCATTTGGAGGAGGGGACTGCCAGGCTGGACATACAGCCGGAAGTTCACATCTCCCTGGGGGCCACCCAAGTGATGGAGCTCCTTGCCCCCCAACCCCCCGGATCTCAGCTGGATGGGATGTGAAGGAGAACATCTAGCACCCTGAGTTCCAATCTGGCATCCCCAGCTGAAGGGCCCCCCGCCCCAGGGCAAAGTGGGTCCCTTGAGCTCCTGTCAACGTTCCAGAAAGGACCCAGAGAAACAGCACATAGTATGTGAAGGGTGACCAAGCTGGTGTGCTGTTTTGGGCTGAAATTAAACAGAGCGGCGGTCACCCTAGCTTGCTCCCCCAGTCACATGCCCCAGCATCTGTAAAGTGAGGCTTATAATCAATAAAAGGGAAGAAATGACTTGATGTAGGTTGTATGAGAGACAAAATCTTTTTTTTTTTTTAAGATTATTTATTTATTTATTTGACAGAGATCACAAGTAGACGAGAGGCAGGCATAGAGAGAGGGAAGCAGGCTCCCTGCTGAGCAGAGAGCCCGATGCGGGGCTCCATCCCAGGACCCTGGGATCATGACCTGAGCCAAAGGCAGAGGCTTTAACCCACTGAGCCACCCAGGCGCCCCGAGAGACAAAATCTTACTGAATATGAGGCTTGTGTGGAGGGAAAATTCTGACAGAAGCTTTGACAGCAAGAGGATCAGGAACCACTGATCCATTCCAACTCTGTCATTTTATAGCAGAGGAAACTGAGGCCCAGTTTCTTCAGAGTGAAAGGGAAGGAGGAGGGCTCTTCCCAGGCCCCATGGTGAAGTTAATGGCTGAATGCCAAGATAGTTGTCACAAACAGCTACAATTTGCTGACTTCCAACTGCGGGCCCAGACCTGTGCCAGGGGCGGTGGGAGGGCAGAGCCATAGTCTTTTTGGTCTCCCGGGGTCCCCAGCATCTCAGTGCTCTGTACATAGCAGGCGCACCATAAATCTTCACGGGATGGAAAAATCATCTCCTTTCATCACAACAACAACTGGGAGGTATATCTTAATAGCCTCATGTTACCCATGCACCACCAGGCCCAAAGAGGTTAAGTGACTTGCTCAGGATCTCACAATCAAAGAGCCAGGGAATAACATAGTGAGGATTTGAACTCAAGTCTGTAGGACTCCAGCTCCATGATCTTAACTACTGCACCGTTCTGCTTCCCAGCACTCCTGACATCACACCGATGGCAAAAAGAAGCCGTGCGTCTGCTCATCTCCGTGGTGGCCCCCACCGGGGTGTGGGGCTGGCACTCGAAACTCTGCCATACCCAGGGCTTGGGACTTGGCCACAAGAAGAAGCCAGAAGCCAGCAGTATGCAGGGTGTGCTGGGTCACAGAAGCCTGAGGAAGCTCCTCAGGGGTGAAGGTTTCTTCCTCTCCTTCTGTGACAGGCAGATCTGCCTATACCTCATCAAGCAAGCAGCAAGCATCTTCGCTGTTGTGACAGGCGTCACTTTGTTATGGCAGTACCGTCTGCTGGTGTGCCCAAAGTTGGAGAGCCAGCAGGCAGCAGGAGCGTGTGTGAGTGTGTGAGTGTGAGTGTGTGAGTGGTGCAGCCAGTTTCCTCATGTTGGTGTCCTGACGACAATTTCTCATTTCCTCTGGCTGGCACCTTTCGTTTTTATTCATTACCTCTTCTCCCTTCTTGTTTCTTCCTCCTCCTCTTCTTTGTTAAAATGCTATATTGTGAGGCAACTGAAAGTCTCTGGGGGTTGGGGATGGTGGTGTCAGCTCCAAGTGACTCATCTAGCTGATAATTAGAGCTCTGGAAAACCCAAAACTCATTCCTGGCAGAGTCAGGGCTTCCGGAATTCCTAGGCTTTTCCCTTTGTCAGAGACAGAAGCTGGGGGCTGTGGCCTGGCTCCTTTGTGCCTGACTTTCAGTCCCCAACTTTACTGAAGTGAGCGTGAGCACTTTTACTGGCCAGGTCCTGCGAGAAGATGTTTCCATCCTCACCCAGTCCTCTCAGTGATCCCATGAAGTGTGATCCCTACTCTAACAGAATGGTAAGGTCAGGGAACCCACACAGAGTCACTCAGCTTGTGAGAGACGCAGCAAGGACTCAAATCTAGTCTTTCTGGAATTTGCCAGACTTGGTTCGAATCACAACCCCTGTCGTTATTAGCTGTATGTCTTGGGAGAGGTTACTTCCCCTCTCAGAGCTCTAGCTGCTGCTGCTTCTGTAAACAGACTCCCAACCCTGATGCCTCTAAAGTGCTTAACACAGCATGTGACACAACAGCAGGGAGCTGTTTTGATTACTGTTGTCACTTAGTCCTGTCAGCCCAGTGGGCACCAGGTGTTCCGAGAGACAAAGAGATGGACACAGAGGAGGCCAGACTCACACCGACTCTCACGTCCTGGTACTGCTTGTGTGGAGATGACACAAATGCACATACAGGGAAGCACCTGGCCACACGCCCCTAGGAAAACCCAGCAGCACACAGAGGCTTGGAGATGTATGCCCACACATGGATACAGAGTGACGCAGGAAACCGCCGGAAAGACACCCGGGAGTTAGACAGTCACATGTGGCCAGCACACTGCCTCACACCTCCGAGACAAAGGATTGGGGCCACGGTCGTTGGTGCCACTGCTACTGAGCCCTTCTAGCTGCTTCTGGATGCCAGAGGAGGGAAGCCAGGCTCTCAGAGGGCCTCCGTGAGTCACCCGCCTGATGCAATCCCTTTAAAGGGCTCATCTGCTGGTGCAAGAAGCTGATTCATGGAGGGCGTGGTTGCTGGAGGAGGAGGAGAAAGGGACCGAAACTGCAGCAGGAGGGACTGAGAGGTTAGATGGTTGGAATTGTTAACAGGACCTCTTCACTGTAAACGTCCCTGGTCAAGGCTCCAGGGATCTTCAGGTTGGAGCGGGGTTTCAAAGGCGAGGGGCGCTGAATGAAATAAACTGTGAGGGCTGAGACAGGAATTCCTGTGATTTCATTGAGTCCAACTGCAGCCGCTCCGCGCACAGAGCTACAGAAACCGAGAAATGGGGATCAAGGAAGAGCCATTTTTCTGACAAATACACTGCAACTGGCCGATCTTCCAACTGCGGGAGACTTCTCCCAACCCGGCAGGGCGAGTGTAGGGCACGCGAGGTCCTGCCGAGTTGGGACGCGGGCGGTGTGCGCGTCCCAGCCTCACCGCAGACGTAGATAAGCGGTAAGTACCGCCCCTATAGTGAGGCAGCCTCCAATCCTGTTACAGGTTTCGGCCCAGACCCCATCCTGAGCCAATCCTCAATCGGATTTCAGCCTCCCGCCTGAAGGCTTCCGCCCATCCTCAAGATGGCGCCCCAATCCCGGGGCCGCGGGGCTGCAGACACAGGAGAGGGGCGGGGTTCGGGGAGAGGGGTGGGTCTGCGGCTCTGGCCCGAGAGGAGGGGGCGGTGCGTCACTTCCGTTGTCAGGTGGCGGCGCCGCAGCCATGGAGGGAGGCGGCGGCGGCGGTGGCGGCTCGGGTGGCTGCGCTGGGAGGCGGCGGTGAGCGGCTCCCACGCTCCCGGCCCGGCCCCGGCCCCCCGGGACGGAGCGCCGAGCAGTCCCGGCTCCGGGCTACGGACTATGGGCGAGCAGCGCTGAGCACCGGGGGAAGGTGAGGGCGGGGGTCCCGGAGCGGGGAGCCAGGCGGGGGCGGTGCGGGTTGGCGGGGCGGGCCTCAGCGGCCGTGGTGGTGGGACCCGGGTGACACCCCGAGGCCGTCCGGGTGCTACAGAAATGGCAACAGCGAACGCCCCCTCCTCTGCTGGGGTCTGCCCTTCCCGAGCGGCGGGGGCGGGGGCTGCTGTGAGCGGGGTACCGGCCGGCAGCGGGGAGCCTCGGTTCGGCCGGAGCTCCGGGAGGTGGGCACTGCCAGCCTTTCTCGGAGTCATTCGGCCAGTAGTGAGGGCACCGGCGTTTGAACTGAGCTAGCCCCAAGAGGCACCCTCTGCCTCTCCATGCTTTCCCCCCCCGATCCCGAGAGGGACTTGAAAGTTAGAAGGAGTCCCCAGGGCGGGCCAGCCAGGGCTTCCTCCAGGAGTTCTCACGTCGCAGTTGAGGAAATTTGGGCATCGCAGGAGGCGTTCAGGTGCGGGTCAGAGCTACCTGGTTGCCAGGGCTGCGTTTGGCCGGCCTTTTGCTGGGAGATAGCACGCCGCTGTGGTCAGTGTCACCTGCGGTGCCAGGTCAGGCCCGCCCATTCCCACACCACTGGGCCACACCTTCCGGGCTGTGGGTAAGGGCTTTGGGATTTCCGACGCTGCGTTCTCTGCCAACCCCCGCTCCCTAGGTTTGATGCCCGTTTGTTGGCGGAAGGAAGAGATGACAGCTGCCTTTGGTGGCAGGATAGACTTTGCTCTGTTTTAAGTCACGGGAGAAACCGGTTGGCTTTGGTTGGTTTTGAGAGCAGTGGGGAAGAAGGTAGTCACCCTGGGCTGGGCACATTTTCCTCTTGGTTTAGCTTTGCATAAGATAAGGAAGAGCAGAATATGCAGTTGTATGGCCAGAAAATCCTTGTTTGTAAACAGTGCTTGTGAACTGCTTCAGGACTCCTTGTGGGCCTGCTGTGACAGTGGTTTGCCAAGTAGGCCTCATTTATTCATTCATTCCCCACATGACAACAGTGTCTTTGCCTGGAGAAGCAAGGACCCTCTGGTATAATGGTGAAGAGTGGGCTTTGGAGTCAGACTCCCTGAGTTCAGATTCTGGCTCTGCAGCTTTCTAGCTGTGTGACAGTAGGCGAGTGGTATAACCTCTCTGTGCCTCATTGTCCTCATCTTTAAAACAGGGGTGAAAACATAGAGTTGTTGTAAAGATTAAAAAAGTTAACACATGTAGGGGTACCTGGCCGGCTCAGTCAGTGGAGCTTTCAACTCTATTTTTGTTTGTTTGTTTAAGACTGTATTTATTTATTTGAGAGAGAGAGAGAGAACCGGCGTGCACCCCAGTCCAGGGAGAGGAAGATGGAGAAGCAGATTCCCCATTGATCCAGGAGCCCCATTGGGGGGGCTTGATCACAGAACCCTGAGGTCATGGCCTGAGCCAAAAGCAGATGCTTAGTCGACTGAGCCATCCAGGTGCCCTGAGCTTGTGACTCTTGATCTCAAGAGTTGTAAGTTTGAGCCCTACATTGGGTGTAGAGATCACTTAAAAATAAAATCTTAAAAAAAAAAAAAGAAAGTTAACTCATGTAAAACACACAGAACCATGTCTGTTACATGATACTTGATAACTTATTTCAAGAAGCTGGTGGTCTGGTTAAGGAAGGCTAACCTGTAAACAAATAGTTGAAATAAGGTGTAAAAAGGCTAGTAGCAGCAGGCAGAGAGGGCTGTGGAAGCCCAGCCTGGGTGGGGGAGCGGGTCCTGGGAAGCCTTGGCTGAAGTGATGACAGTGGGGCTGTGTCTAGAAGGATGGGAAGGCTTAGCCAGTGAGCATGAAAGGGTAAGGTGTTCTCCCTAGAGATAAGTACATACATAGTTTGTGTTTTAAATTGAAAGGTGTTTTGTCTTTTTTTTTTTTTTTTAAGATTTTATTTTTTGACAGAGAGACAGCAAGAGAGGGAACACAAACAGAGGGAGCTGGAGAGGGAGAAGCAGGCTTCCGGCCCAGCAGGGAGCCCAACCCTGGGGACCATGACCTTAGCCGAAGACAGACACTTAACAATGGACCCACCTAGGCACCCCTAAATTGAACGTTTTAATTAATTTATTCATTTAAGTAATCTCTACACCCAGTATGGGGCTGGAACTGAGAACCCCTAGATCAAAGGTCACACATTCCATTGATGGAGCTAGCCAGGCGTCCCTGAGTATATGCATAGTTTATTCCAGAAACCTCAGATTGTGCCATGTGGTGGTGTGAAAGTCAGCATGGTGCAAGGTAAGGCAGTGTAGGTTGACAAGGAAATGCCACGTTAACAGGTTAGGACTTTATGCCAAGGGCAGTGAAAAGGTCTTCAAGAGGAGGAGTGACATGATTGGATCTGTGTTTTAGAATAATCTGCCTGGAGTCAGGCAGTCCCCTCCCAGCAGAGGAGGGGAGAGCCTAAAGGACTAGATTCCTCTCAAGAGGCCACTACAGGCCCCTGACTAGGGAGAGTTGGTGCCCGGATGGAGCTTCTCTGCCGAGAAAGCACTGTGGGCACAGGGTGGCAGGTGTCAAGCTCCCTGCCTTGGTCTGAGCTTCGCCCAGCAAAGAAGTGCCTGGTGCATATGCCCCTCTCTTCCTGGGGTTGCAGGTCACTTGAGCAGCTGGGGAGGTAAGGCTGCCCTCTCAGAAGGCCTGTCGTAGGGGGTGCTGCCCTTGCTCCCCTGTGTCTTTTACATTAGCCCTGGGAAGGCAGCACAGTGTTGTCACTGAGAGCCTGTTTAGGGGGCACCTGGGTGGCTTGGTCGTGAAGCATCTGCTTTCAGCTCAGGTCATGATCCTGGGGTCCTGGGATTGAGTTCCGCATCAGGCTCTCTGCTGAGCGGGAAGCCTGCTTCTCCCTCTTCCTCTCCTGCTTCTTGTGTTCCCTCTTTCGCTGTGTCAAATAAGTAAATTTTCTCTGTCAAATAAATAAATAAAATCTTTTTTTTTTTTTCAAAGATTCTATTTATTTATTTGACAGACAGAGATCACAAGTAGGAAGAGAGAGAGAAGGGGAAGCAGGCTCCCCGCTGAGCAGAGAGCCCGATGCGGGGCTCGATCCCAGGACCCTGAGATCATGACCTGAGCCGAAGGCAGAGGCTTCAACCCACTGAGCCACCCAGGTGCCCCTAAATAAATAAAATCTTTAAAAAAAAAAAAGAGCCTCTTTGGCTCTGCAGTAAGACAGATCTCAGTTCCAGTTCCAGTCCCAGCCCTGCTGGTCACTAGAGGTAACTTTTTCTCTCCATGCCCAGCTTTGTCATCCTTAAAGTGGGGACAGCAAGGCCCCTCCCTAGGAGGGCTGTTGTGAGGATTAAGATGTTGTGGGTTGAGCATTTAGCACACATGGAGTGAGAAACACTTGGTAAGTGTTATTACAGACCGGAGGAAAGAACTTCCAAGAAAGAGTTGAACTGCGCCTCATGGCACTGTCAGAAGTGTCTTGAGGGATCACAAGATCACAGGATTTTATTGTATTCTTCTGAAAAGAAAATCTGTGGGGAGTTTACCCAGTCTGTATGGGAGCCCTGCAGATGATTCAGCTCAGCTCTTTGAAAGAACCAATTTTTTTAAAATAGAAGGAGTGCTGAGGGAAAAAAAAAATACCATGTTTTAAAGTATTCACGAGAAAAAAGGTATCTAGAGTTTCTTCTGTGTGTGTCCCTCTTAGTGACCCTGGTCTGGTATCTGAGTTAGTTTCCTTAAGAAGCATCACACACATTGATGTGTGGAGGGGCTCAAAATGCAGAGCCCCAGTTGCACACGCGTGAGCCCCCGTATGTGGTGAAAGGCGGATAGAGAGGCAGTCCCTGGCCTGGAGGAACTTGCGGTCCAGCAGGGATGAGGCAGGCTCCTAACCAATTAACATTTGCATGGTTTGGCAAGTCTAACAGCAGTCTGTGCGGCGTGTGGTGGGAACCAAGAGGAAGGAGCAGTTCCACTGGGGGAGAAGGAGGAGATTGGGGAGAACATTGGAGAGCCCTTAGAACTTAACTGGCTCCCAAAGGGTGAGGAGAGTTTTCCGAGGGCTCACAGGGCACCCCGGGCAAGGGAGCAGCGTGGCACGGGCTGGGATGCGTGCTGGTGTGGGTGCGACTTTAGAAACCACAGAGGCTCTGGCACAGGGCTCTGCAATGTGTTGGGAGAGGTCAGCGCCAGTCCAAGATGCTTGAACTTCTTATTCTCTTGCAGTGGGATGCTTTGTTTTAAGTGGGGAAGCACTGTTAGACCTACATCTTCCCCAGCCAGAGCCGTCTAGCTGCAGGGGGAGAGTGGACTGGGGAGAGAGCGAGTCTGGAGTCCTCTAGGAGTCTGCTCCAAGGCTTAGAGCAAGGGCTCGTGAGGGCCTGCATCAGGCCGAGGTGGTTGGGTTGGAGAGGGCGGGTGCTCTTTGGGGAGAAGTTGGTCAGACTCTGGAAATGTTTGGAAGTGATAGTTGAGGGAGAAGCAGCAGTGACAGGGGATGAGAAGGTTCCTGGTTTGGGTGACAGAGTGAATGATAGCACAGAGATAGGGAGGCTTGACAAGACAGTGGCTGGTGAAACCCACCAGCTCCATTCAGTAAGACCTGAGAGCATCTCACCAGCGAGGATCAGTTACAGTCTGTGGCACCCTTTCCAGCTTCAGTCCAGGCATCCTTCTGGTTGTTCCTGAGTCAGCGCCTGGGGGAAAGGCAGCTTCCCTCCCTTCACCTTTCCTCTGCCCAGATTTGCCCAGGGAGCTGACCTTGTACAGCGTTTCAGAAACTCAGCTGGCTGAGTGTGCAAAACTCCTGTGATTTCTCCAGCCTTTGGATGGCCTCACAGAGCAGCTCTTCTCCATGCTGCTTGAGCTGATGGGGTCCTGGACAGCACCCTCCAGTACTCCCTGGAGATCTTATCCGGAAAGAGAATTTGCGATTGGATTTACTTCCTAGGCTGGATTAGCAGATTTCTGTCCCTCTTCTCTAGAAGGAGAGGTCTGCCAGAGGCCACTGGGACTCAGAGCCACCAGAGAGGTGAGAAGGAGTTGCCCATGCACTTGTTCCCCTGAGCTCAACAGGAGTGCAGAGCTAGACCAGAATCTTATTGTGATTGGTGAGGGTGCGCGCAGGAGACAGACAAGCCCTTTGGTACTGGGGAGATTTTCAAGGATTTGTCCTTGGGTTTGTGGGGTCAAGAAGGTGGAAGAGAAAATGGCCTGAAATCAGAGCACATCTTCCTCCTCCGCCTGCTCAGATGAGACTGGGGACTTGCAGGTGACCCAGGGCCCACAGCCATGTTGCACATCCTCTCAGGCTCTGTCATCAAGATCTGGGATGGTCGTGCCTGCTCCAGGTTACTTACTGCCTTAGCAGTGCTTCTATTCTGGCTCATGGGTGCTTGGGTCAGTTTTCATGATGAGTGTGTCTAACTTATTCAGCAGGCTCTGTGCTGATGACCTTAGGTGATTCTCTCTGTCATTTGCTCTCCAGACAGAGCTGTAGTGACCATCAGATGATTTTGCTCATCTTAGGGATCTGCCGGAATCTGCAGGACTCTAGAAGAGAGGTTGCTGCTTCAAACAGTACCTTTTATTATTATTATTTTTTTTTTTTTAAAGAACTTCTAAGCTCCCTTTTCATAAACTGGAGCAGCCTGATTTGGGTCCAGCAAGCAAAGATATTCTTTGGAGTTGAGGTGCCCCTTCCTGCGGGGGCACTGAGGACTCCTCCCCCTGAAGAGACTACAGCCACATGGTGGTCATCCTCTTCTGATTCATGGCGGTCTACATGGGGAGTGAGTTCAGGCTCCCCAGAGCTTACACAGCGCAGTAATACACAGGCCTGACTTAAAAGAAACTCTAGTTGTTGGAAAGCCCCAGAGAAAACTGAGAAGGGCTCTTGTTATTCATAACAAAGCTGTCCCCTCTGAATATGTTTACAGACTGTCACCTACTTGGCAAAAGAGACAGAAAATGTTTAACTTTAAAAAGTCTGTGACCCAAGCATCCGGGAGGAAGACAAAGGGGCACAGACACTGTAGTGGGAATTGGCGAGAAGAGGGCTGGTGTGCCTGTCGTTTGTCTTTAGGTTTGGGCCAGAGCTAGTCTGAGGTTTGATGAGGGGACAACAGGTACTTCTAGAGATAAGCTTGCTTCCTTGGGAGACCTTAGGACTGGCTAGCCCCAAATTCCGTGGAGCTTTTGGAACCCCGTTTCTGGCTTCTGCCAGCTCTAGAGAACAACGATCCTGCTCCTTTCTGCAGTCGGGGTGGGTTCCTGGAGGTGCTGCATTTGGCGGGAGTTCTCCAGGATGCATTCTCTTCGGACTGCTCTCCCAGCGCGGTCCCTTCTGAAGGAAGAGGAAGGAAGCTAGCCAGAAAAGGGAGATTACCACCACTTTGCTAAGTACTCCTCAGTACATAGTACATATTTCTCAGAATCTAAGGAAGGAGGGGTGCCTCTGTTTTATAGAGGAGAACCGCAGGCCCAGAAGGGCTAAGTAACTGGTCTACTGTTTCACAGCTGGTAGGAGCAGAGCCAGACTTCCGGCCTACACTTGGGTGACTCTAGGTCCCACGCCAGGCCATTCAGCCTGGGCCAGCTCTGGCCCTAGGGAGTCCAGCCCACACGGAATCTTGGAATCAGGGAGTTGTAGGAAGGGTCTTTGACAAAGCTGAAGCAGTCCCTTCTTTGCCAGAAGATTGGAACTGCTCCTTCCTGCAGGTAGGTCCCTCCCTTTCCTGGCCTGTGGGGAGTAGGTAAGGAGACTTGCAGCCGTATCACCTAGAAGTTAAAGGCCTAGGCTCAGATCAGACCTGGCTTCAAAACCCAGTTCTGCCACTCACCAGTTGAGTGACCTTGAGCGAGTCACTGCCTGTCTTCAGCCTCATCTCCTCCTCTGTAAAATGGACACTTTGCTCCTTGCTCCTAAGGTAGTAATGAGGATTACGCGCGAGCTGCTACTGTCTGTCACAGGTTCAGCCTAGTGCCTGGCCTGCAGCCAGGATGCAGGGCCAGCTCTGGTGAGGTCCGGGTCAGCTCTTTGCTAGCGGGTCTGGGAGTGGTCCAAAAGAGGTGTCCTGAGGCAGCTCCCAGGTCTCCAGTCTGAACATTTTGGTGGTCCTCCCAGCCTGGATGGATACTAGCTGGCAAGCAGGAAGTTCCTTATGTGCATGTGTGCAAGCTGCCTGAGGGAGCTTCAGTGTACCAGGAGTGCTTTTGTCCCTTCCACCCGAGCCTCCTGATGCGGCCTCGCAGTGGCGCCCAGGCTGGTGCATTCTGGACACTCCCGCTTCCCCCCGTGGCCCATGCTGTCCTCCCTCAAGTGTGCCTTACCTGAGGTCCGGCCTGCCTTGAGCCCGTTACTCCTCTTAACAATTCTAATGGGTTAAAAAATTTTTAGATTAAAAAAATGTATTGTTATAATAGTGTATGGTAACATCGTTAAGCAGTATGGAAGAATATAAAATAAAACTCTCTCTCCCCTCCTTGGGCCCCTCGTCCTGCTTGGAGGTACCCACTTCGTGTTTCTTCTAGAAATTTCCTGTGCATATTCAAGTGTGTGTATAATCTTTTTTTCTTTACGCAGATGGGATCATATCATATACAAATAGTACCGGTTTGTTGTCTGGGTTTATTTTTTAAATATACCATAGATATCTTTATCTGCAGGTGTGGACCTAGTCTTATAGGCTGCATATAGGTTCCATGGATTGGAATGGAATGTAGTGAACCATTCCTTTCTTGGTGGACATGTAGAGTGCTTCCTGTCTGGATATCCGTGTGCATGCGTATTTTGGTTTTTGTGGTTTCATCTTTTGTGTTTTTTTTGCAGCTACACATGGTTCTACAGGAACCTTCATTGGGCACATTTATCTTTGTGAACTTGCATGGGTATATGTGTAGGATAAATCCCTAGAACTGAAAGGCTGGGCCTGAGGTGTGCTTTGTTGTTGTTGTTGTTGTTGTTGTTGTTGTTGTTGTTTACTTTGTTGGCTGTGGTTTCAACACATACTTTCTGCGTACCTCCCAAGCCTGGGCAGGGGATTCTGAGGTGGCCAAGGCGTGGGCCTTGCTCATAGGAGCTCCCCCTCCCAAGAGACAAACAGGCAATGAGCATGTTCTCACCATTGCGAGAACACAGTGAGTGAGAACACATTGTGAGAACCATGGAGTGTCAGTGGTAGCTCGTGGACCTCAGCACTGGCCCTGGCTAGCCTCTCGGTGGCTCAGAACAGGTGAGAATCTCACGGAGACCCGCCGTCTGAATGGCTCACTGAGGGGCACTCCGATGGCCCCTCCTGCCGGAGCCTGTGCCATCCTGCCCCTCTGAGCTGCCACAGCCAGCAGCATTCATGAACTGTATTATTCATTGTGAAAGTTGTGAAATTTAATTGGATTTAATTTTTGATGGAGGCAGTTAAGGCAGTTTGCTGACCCCAGTCCAAATTGCCTCTCTTACAGGATGATGGCATAGTGATTTTTGCTGTTAAAAACAGTATAAAGAGAGGGGCACCCAGGTGGCTCAGTCAGTTGAACATCCAGCTCTTGAGTTTGGCTCAGGGTGTGATTTCAGGGTCATGAGATGGAGCCCTGAGCTGGCTCTGTGCTGGGCATGGAGCCTGCTTAACATTCTGCCCTCTCCTGCCCCACACACCACCCCCCCACCAAAAGCAGCAACAACAACAACAGTATAAAGACTGAAAGTCACTTGTACCTGGGCCTGGCCCAGGCTTTCCCCGTCTGTTGCTCTGGAAATCTGGAGTGGAAGGAAGGAACCGGAACATTTGTCTGGCACCTCTCCCACACAGTCCTCAGGGAGCCCTGTCTGTGCAGGGGAGGCGCCATCCCTCTCCTCTAGGTGAGCCAGGGGTGGGCTGAGAAGCGGATTCAGCTTGCACCGCGGACACGAAGGTGGCTCGCAGACTCAGCCAGCCTTTCTTCAGTCACTTGCTCTTTTCTCCTTGCGTGATCTGGGCCATTGTGGGCGGCAAGAACCCAAACTCCACGTGGGACTCTGTGGCAGGCCTGGTTCCCTGGCTGAGTCACCGCACAAGGCAGTCACTGATGGCTTGAGCTGCGAATGGGTCCCCTTAGTAGCAGGGCAGGCTGGCAGGAGAGGGGAGGGCTGTCAGTGACCTGGTCTGGCCTCACTGCCCAAGGCAGAAGGCCCCCCCCACAGAGCCAGGGGGCCCCCAGGAACGTCTCCCAGGCCTGGCTCCTCTGGATGGGAGATACCAGAGCAGCACAGCCCCAGAAAGAGCTACTAAGTCTGTCCCTTCCTCCTCCGACACCCACACACAGTGACGGATTATTTGTTGTCACATCAGCTGCTTCCGGAGGCCCTTGGGAGGGACGAGCTGGTGGCAGGACTGGCACAGCTGTTCTCAGAGTGGTGCCGGTGAGGCCCTCTGCCCCGTCTGCAGGGACTGGTCTCCTCTCCTTATGTGTTTTTCCCCGAGGGGCCCAAGGGCGCACGGGTCCACCTCTGTGTACACAGACTCGGAGCCCTTTCTCCCAGAGTCACTCGGGAACATATCCTTCTGCCCAGGAGCCTTTTGCCTCCAGACTCTCTGCCCCCGGCCCCCATGGAGGCCACAGAGGAGCCCAGTGGGGACTTCCTTGAGGCAGTGGGACCAAGAGGGACATCTCTGATTACGTAATCTCCTTGTATGTGACTCTGGCCTCCTAAAGGACATGGGAGCCGAACTGTGGACACTAGGCCTGCTGTGAGCAGGGGGTCTTTGGGCCCTTGCCTGTGCTGGCCACACTGGAGTCCTGCCGGGGAAAGGTGGCCACAGAGGATGGGTCTGGTGCGGATGTGCTGAGGGGGAGCAGGCTGGGCACAGGGCCCTCGCTCTGGCCGCCCCTCCCACTTCCCACTGGGCTGAGTCACTTCCTCTCTGGCCGCTGCAGGTACTCTCCCACATACTGGAGAGCAGGGGGGTGGGTTCACCCTGGGCCACGAGAGGGAGCTGAGAGGGAGCTGGGCTTGCCTTAGAAGCAGCCAGTTCACTGGGTACCCCCGAGGCATTAAAGCACGACGTTTAGGGAATGATGTGATGTTACGGATTCTTGACAAATTGGAGCTATACATAGCCTGCATTTTAAAAATGAGCAAAATCATCACACTGTTTTGGAACAGTGAAGATGACAGCACATGCATGAATCTTTGTCATCAGGGAGTCCTGGCTGAAGCCAAGGGATTACTAATCTGCCTCCCATCCCCCCAGCTCCATCCTGAGCTCAGAAGCAAATGGCTTCCAGTGGGTTCCGGAGAGGTTCATTATAGCCTTCAGGCTCCCAGGGAGAGGGTTCGTGCCTACTTCGGGGGTGGCTGTCATTAAAACTCAAAGGAAAAGCTGACAAACAGAGCCCCCCCCCCTTCCCTCCACCTAGCAGGAGGGGAAGAGATCAGGCCTCAGGCAGCCTCCTGTGGGCCTGGTAAACTGGCCAGGGTCTCTAGGCTCCCCTCTCACAGAGGGGTAGGTGATTAGTTCAGGAAAACAAAGCAAGTGAGTGACAGAAGCTGGAATTTGAATCTGGATCTACCGGACCTCAAAATCCATCTTGCTCTCCCAACTAGCATTTGGGTCACTGGTCTACAATTTGAAACACAAAGAATTCCTCTTGTTTCCCTGAGTTGACTTTGTGGTTGGAGAGCAGGTTGGAAGTTGGGAGCATTGGTAAACATCTACATGTGAGTTTTGGGATGCGGTAGGGGTGGCTCCCAGAGTGGTTGGGTCGTGGAGGGGTGGGGGACACATACTTGTTGGCTGGTAGAAGGATATCTCAGTAACCCTCAGCTTGGCCCCTCTCTCCAGAGAGACCTGCTTGGGGGCCCAAAACACCTCCTTCTCCAGGGACAAGCTCAGCCCCTCTCTCCCTGCTTGCCTGCAGCTTTCTGGCTGGCAGCTCCCCAATTCCAGGAGAACAATTGCTAATAAGGAAGCCCTGAGGGCACTGTCCTCTCTGTGCTTGCCACTCCTAGGCCCGCAGCCATCATCAGGTGGGAAAGGACCAGTGGAGGAAGAAAGAATATGGGATTCAGAGCTGGAAAACCTGTGTCCACATCTCTCCTCTTTGAGCAAGCAGTCTGGTAACTTTAGGCAGGTCTCGGGATCTCTGAGTCTCCATTTCTTTTTCTAGACAATGCTGGGTTTGGTGGTAGTGGTACGGGGCGGGAGCATGAGTCAGTTACAGTCATGTATTGGAAGGTGCTTTGTAAACTACAGAGCTGTGTGCAAAAGTTAGTTGTTGGGAGAGTTCATTGAGGCTATGGGCCTCCCACGTGGGCTCTGAGTCCAAAATTCACCATCCAGGAAGGAGCCTGGGGAAGTTTCGAGGGAATTGTCAGACCTCGAGTGTGGAGGGGTCTGTCTACCAAGCAGAGCCACATGTCTTAGTCGGGTCATCTGCTCAGATTTCACACTGCTCACCTCAAGCCTTGGTGTTTCTTTCCAGGTGTAGTCAGATAAAATGCAGACTTGAGCCCAGGTTCTCTTCTCTAGGGGTAGCAAGAGTGCTAGGAATCTTTCTGATCCGTAGAAGGACTTTCGCACTACGAGCCTAGAGTGACCCAGAGGACTGATCACTGGTGTTAGGGGCAGCCCACGCCGTCATTCACGTGTGCCCACATCTCGCTGCGGGAGAGCAGATCTTTTTGCTGGCTTCAGCCGAAAGGGGGCTAGTGTGTCCCTTTGCCAGTGAGAGGTTGGGCCCAAGCCTCAGGCATGCTATGAATGAATTCACTCCTCAGTGGGGGCCGCTCTGTGGCAACAGACACTGGCTAAGCACACCACCCGGCCAGCAGCCAGCCTGGCACCCTCCCTGCCCCAGGCATCCAAGCATTTCTGACATAGGACTTTGCCTGGACAAATGGTTCCCGGCAGCCTTGCAGCCCAGTTCCGTATAGCTGCGATCTGATCCCGGATTCTGTCTCCTGCCATGAGCCGGTGGACCAACCGTCCGTACTGCTGGGCCCCACTCTGGCCCGAGCCTCCAGCTGGGTGGTCTCTGTCCCCTGCCCCATTGTGGCTTCTTATGCATTCTGGGTGCATAACAAACAGATCTACACTCCGTTTTCTCATTCAGCAGTGTGCCAGGCCCTGGACACTGTGCAGGGAAGCAGCAATGAATGGGAGTTGCTCCCTCAGTGGTGGGGGGAGTCAGATAAATCAGTGGTTACAGGACAGTGGGAGGGAACAGAGGCAGAGGTATGCTCAGATGCTCTGGCAGCTGGAGGAGGAAAGGACTTGCTGCAGTGAGGACCGAGGGAGAAGGATGAGCCAACCCGGGAGAGGAGGGCAGGGCAAGGGTGTACACAGCACACTCAGGGAATTGTGAGTCATTAGGTGTGGCTGGATTTAGGGGGCCTCCTAAGGCAGTGAGGCTGGACAGGTAGCCTCTGGCCAGGCTCTGGCCAGGCTCACCGAGGAGTTGGGGTTTCCTCCTGAAGACCAGAAGGATATCAGAGGACCCCCTCGGCGGAGATGGATAGAAACACTGCAGGCCCAGGTCCCAGAGCAGAGGAGAAAGTGCAAGGTGCTTGAATCTGTTACTCAAGGCCCCCGTTACAAAGGTAGCTGAGGCGGGTCTTCTACGGAGTCTTTCCTGCATCCTTCCTGATGGGCCACCTAGAGCAGCATCCCGCTTGCCTTGCACCTGAGGCAGGGAGGAACCCTTTGAAGATGTGCTACAGAAAGATGCCACCAGGTGGCAGACCTGGAGATGGCGCAAAGGCCTCTTTCTTCCCTTTTAGCACCATGTTTGCAGGGGCTGAAGGTGGGGGGCATTTGAGACGCAGCTCTGCAGCTCTGGCTCCTGCCAGCCCGCCTCTGCCCAACAAGGATGAGATCCCCTGTCCTGCCACTGTGGACTGTGCCCGCACAAGGAGTCCCTTTGAATCTGTGAATCTGGACAGCACATTCCTGCAGGGCTTTGGGAGCTTCAGCAGCTTCAGCAGCTCGCTCTTTCTCCTGTCTCTGACCTCAGAGTCAGTTGCAGGCCTCATGACCTTCACCCCAAACTCTTCAGCGACTCTCACCCAAGAAGGACGTTCTCCCATGTAACCACAGTGCACTTTTCAAATTCAGGAAACTTAACATCCACACAGTCCGTATTCCGATTTTGTCAGTTGCCCAGCCATATCCTTTATGCCTGCCCCCCACCCCCCAGGATCACTCACTGCATTTACTTGTCTTGTGTCTTTAGGCTCCGTTAAGCTAGACTGGCTCCACAGTCAGTGTTTTGTTTTATTTATTTATTTATTTTTAAGATTTTATTTATTAGAGGGCAACTCCCTCGGGTCCCCTCCCTCCCTGGAAGCTTTGTACTATCACTTTGCTATACCTAATAAACCTTGCTTTGCTGCCCACCAAAAAAAAAAAAAAAAGGAAAAAAAGAGGATTTTATTTATTTTATTTATTTGAGAGAGAGAGAGTGTGTGTGTCAATGAGCACGAGCGGGGGGAGGGGTAGAGGGATAAGCAGACCCCCCCCTCTCTGAGCAGGGAGCCCGACAAGGAGCTCTCAACAAGGGGCTCTCTGTTCCAGGACCCCGGGATCATGACCTGAGCTGAAGGCAGAGGCTCAACCCACTGAGCCACCCAGGTGCCCCGGTCATTGTGTTTTTGAAGCCTATTGGCCTGTTTTCGTTGAATGTCCCTCAGTTTGGGTTCATCTCATGATCACATTAAGGCTATACATTTGGGGCAAAATAACAACCGAAAGTTGACGTTGTATCAGGAGTAATACGATGTCAGTTCTGTTATTAGTGATACTAACTTTGATCCCTCGGTTAAGAGTCACAGCTTGCTTTGTTTAAAAAATTGAGGTATATATACACACAGTTTCACAGATCCTTTAATTATCTAGTTCAGTCATTTTGACAAATGCACATCCTGGACTAGAGGCACTAGGTCTTAATTCCAGACCCCTGGACAGTCCCTTACTGTGCCCTGGGTTGATGACTGCCCAGAGCAAGAGCACAAGCTGCTGTGGGCCTCTGCACTCTAACTGCTGCCCGGCACCTCTCCCCTCCTCAGGAGCTCGTCTAGTGCCCCTACCGCCACTTCCCCCGGCCAGCAGCCCAGTGGCAGGTTCAGGGTCTCTTAAGCCTTGCCTCCGGATACCCTCTTTCTTCTGCCTCTACCCATCCCCTCCCCCTAGTCAGTGCCTATTAACAACCCCTTTCTCTTCTGGGCATGAGAAATACAGAGCTAGGTGTTTAAGCTAATGACAGCGCATGCTACTGAATGCTGCAGTATAGAGGCAGACACTATGCTGGACCTCTTTTTTTTTTTTTTTTAAGATTTTATTTATTTATTTGACAGAGATCACAAGTAGGCAGAGAGAGGGGGGGAAGCAGGCTCCCCGCTAAGCAGAGAGCCCGATGCTGGGCTCCATCCCAGGACCCTGAGATCATGACCTGAGCCAAAAGCAGAGGCTTAACCCACTGAGCTGCCCAGGTGCCCCTCTGCTGAACCTTTTGCATGGGTTGTCTTACTGAATCCTTAGCTCAACCTCCTAAGGTAGGTGTTGTGCTCTGTGTTTTGTAGATGCTGACTAAGTAACTAGCTGGGGTTTGAACCAGGATTGACTCACCCCAGAACGCTAGCTCTGACTCAGAGGTTCCCAGCCGCTGTGGGTTATGTGGATGGAGATGGGCCAGGCACAAGACGGCGGGGGTCCTGTGTTCTTTTACCCCAAAGTGTCATAGACATGGTTCTGTCCGTGTTGTGCTGTGAAGAAGCCCGAGACCCATTGCTCTAACCATGTTACTGTGTCCTCTCTGCTCCCTCCCTCCTGGGGTGGGATGTGAGTCTAGACACCCAGACCTTTAACGCGTGTGCGGCCAATGGGATTGAGGCCAGGGATGGGTGGGAGCTCTGTGCCCCCTTTTATGCACTGTGTGAGCCAAACAGAGCTGCAGGGTCCCTGCCTGCAGTATACAGTGCCAGAGGTGAAGTCCAGAAGAGAGAGGTCTGCACAGCTCAAGGACTTTTTGTTTGTTTGGTTTGGTTTGTTCTGGCAGAGCCAGAAGACATGGGAGTGGGGCTGCTGGCAGGGACTGCTTGGATCTTGACACCGTCCTCTCAGCCTGACCCTGCAGTGTAGACACAGCCCTTTGGCTCCTGGCAGGCATGGGAGGCTCCTGACATGTTATGGCTACCAGCCGCCATTGTCATCATACATCCAGACCCATGGCAAATGACGCACTGGGCCAGGGTCTGCTGCCCGCTCCTTGCAGAGACTGACCTTGCCCTCTGCCTTCACTGGTTTGGTGTGCAGGGTCACCCATCTCTCCAGGAACCCAGAGGTTGCAGCAGGAAGCCCAGGCAGTGTTGAGTGCAGAACTTTCCATGCAGTGGGCGGGCTCCATCGCTGCCCTCATACTTGTGGGGGACGGGGGGCTCGCTCCGTCTCTGTGCACGTGTGCATGTCGCTGCCTGGGGCGTCTGTGAACCTTCATTGTGGGGGGGGATACTTCTGGGTGTGAGTGATGGTCCCCTCTTGGTCTGGCCGGGCTTCAGTGGCTTTGTAGTGGGTAGAAGTGAAGAAAGGCTGAGCTGGGGGGCCCTCGGCACCATCTCTTTGCAACCCACCTCCTTTTGTGGTTGATGGGATGTCCACCCCGTTGAACCACATCCTGCCATAGAGGGTCCAGCCTGGCCCTACCCTGCCTGGCTGTCCTGGACACTGTCACACTGCACCCCTGGATTTTGCCTCAGGGACTTAAAACCTTATGTATCGCTAATGGCCCAGCCTTCATTGCCTTGTGGGAGAGTTGGGCTCCTATCACCCAGCCCCTTTGGAGTACAGTGACCTTAACCCCAAATTGACAGGATAGAGCAGGCATCCTCCTCCTCTGGACATAGCATGGTGGCTGTCATAGAGCTTCGGCCTTCCAGCACTGAGGCCCTTGACTCACTCCCCAGGCGGGGCCAAGCAAGTGAGCTCCCATCTTTTAGGATTGAGGCGCACAGGCAGATGGGGGAAGCCAGGTTGATTCTCTTTCAGTGCCTGTCTCCCGGCTTCCTCCCTACCCCCCACTGTTGCCTCACTTTGCTTCCCTGAGGGCAGGGAACCTGAGGGCAGGTGCTGAGGGAACTGGTGCTAACTTAGGAGGGTAGCACTTTTAAAGTTGACAGATTTAGGGCGCCTGGGTGGCTCAGTGGGTTAAGCCGCTGCCTTCGGCTCAGGTCATGATCTCAGGTCCTGGGATCGAGTCCCACA
>NC_081570.1:27489340-27506938 GCF_022355385.1 Mustela nigripes | reverse complement strand
GAGATCATGACCTGAGCCGAAGGCAGCGGCTTAACCCACTGAGCCACCCAGGCGCCCAGCTCTAGAGACTTCTAAGCCAGGACAGCAGCAGGCCCAGGAAACACCCAGGCAAATGGCTATCCCTTAGCCAGACTGGGCCCGGGCCCTTCACTCCAGCCTAAAGACCAGTGTCTCTGGAGGGACCTGGCCCCAAGTCCTTTTAGACCAAGGCAGCCACACCTTCCACCTCAGAGATCTCACTGTGAAGCTGGGATCCCTTAAAGCAGCATCTCCCATGGGACCATCAGTGGCCATTTGCAGGTGTGTCTCTGGAAGGGGACCCATCAGGATGATTGGGGGGGGGGCACATCCTCCCTGTGCCTCGCAGGGGGTGGGAGACAGGAGGGTCCGAACTCGGAGGTTTGTCTTTGCTGACCCCTCTAGCGAGCCTGAGGCAGCTTCCTATTTTCTGGGCCTCCTCTTCACACCGCTTCCTTTGCTCCGCCAGCCCTGGGTGGCAGGAATGGATGTTCAGGAAGGGAAACAGCCTTGCTCCCGCTTCCCCTGCCAGCATCTTTTCCCTCTCCCTGCCCGTCTGCTCCCATCCTTCTGTCAGCCTGCATTTTGGAGCAGTTCCCAAGCCATGTGCTTGAGCTGAATCTTGAGTGGGGTGGGTGGGGTCAGGCTGAGCCCCCTCATTGTCTGTGCGGCAGCTGCTCCCGACAAACTGTTGTCTAGACTGTGCCTGCGCGGAGGCGTCCCGGCAGCGTCTACGCAGATGCAGATACGGTGGCGCCTCCGTGGTGCTCTCCAGGGAACCAGCCAGAGAGGGGGGCTTCGTGCTGCAGGGAAGATGGCGACTGAGGCTAGCATGGAAGCAAGGCCAGCTTACGCTGGGGCGGGAGCAGCTCCCGCACAGGGCTGCTGACCCCGTGACAACCATCACCACCAACTGGGGGGGAGGCGTCCAGCCATTCCCAGAGAATCTGTGGGACCAGGAGTTGGGGGTGCAGTGGTTTCATACACACACGTAGTTTTTTTTTTCCTTGTGGAATTTTTAGTCTAGTGGTGGGGAAAGACAGTAAACGTATAAACACACACATAAGGATGCCTGGCAGTGGTTAAGCATCTGCCTTTGGCTCAGGTCATGATCCCAGGGTCCTGGGATTGAGCCCTACATCAGGCGCCTTGCCCAGTAGGGATCCTGCTTCTGTCTCTTGTTCTCCCTGCTTGTGCTCGCTCTCCTGCACGTGCGTGCTCTCGCTCTCTCTCTCTCTCTGACAAATAAATAAAATCTTAAAAAAAACACACACACAAAAATACATGCATAATCACAAGATATGGAAAGTGCTATGAATGGAAATTCCATGATAGAGTAACTGGGACCCAGTGATGGAGGAGATACCAGGGAAGGCTTCTCTGAGGAGGTGGTATTTTTATTTATTTATTTATTTGACAGAGAGAGGCACAGGGAGAGAGAGAACACAAGCAGAGGGAGAGGGAGAAGCAGGCTTCCCACTGAGCAGGGAACCCATGCGAGGTTTGATCCCAGGACACTGGGATCATGACCTGAGCTGAAGGCAGAAGCCTAATGACCGAGCCACCCAGGCGCCCCTCTGAGGAAGTGATACTTAAATTGAGAAGGATGTATAGAAGTTAGGCAAAAAGTGGAAACGCTGCTCCAGACACATTATTGCCCAGCTTTTTAAGACTTTATTAGAAGCAGTTTCATTCTTCCCTGCTTTTGTGTGAATGACTTTGAATCTGTTTCCGCCATAAGCCTCTTTGGCAGAAGACATGGCCGAGCCTGACTGTGGCTTCTGCTCCATCTGGGGCCTGTCAAGGCCTACTGAGTTACATGATCCTGCTTACTCTCAGTGTGAAATCGTGGGTCTGTGCCTCAGTGACACAGCTCTGCAAACAAATTGGGGCTTGATGAGAGGCAGGCCTGGTAGATTGGACTAGAGGTATGCCAGGCCCTCTCCCCTGCTTTCCACTTCCTTGCCGGAGTCCCGTCTCCTGGGGTCTAGAATAAGGGCAGGAAAGGCAGCACATGAAGACTTAAGCTAACTAGCAACTATGCACCTGTCTCAGAATAGAAAGGGGGCGGCCTTCCAGGAATAACAGCCTACATAAGCATTTAAACTTTTTTTTTTTTTTAAGATTTTATTTATTTGTTTGTTTGTTTATTTGTCAGAGAGAGAGAGAGCGCGCGAGAGTGAGAGTGCATGTGCAGGCACAAGCAGGGGGAGCAGCAAGCAGAGGGAAAAGCAGACTCCCAGGACCCCAGGATCATGACCTGAGCTGAAGGCAGACGCTTAACTGACTGAGCCAACCAGGCGCCCCTGTTCTTACCAGAGAGACTGTGTAGATATTTCAAGTGATGCCGCAGGATACTGTCATGTAGGGATGTTACTGATTTCTTTTTTTTTATAGCTTTCCTGAGATATATTTCACCTACTGTAAGATTCACCTTCATCATGTATTTTAGGTGGGAGAAAAGGAAGCTTACAAAGTGGTACCACAATGTGGTTCAAATGTTGGTAATAATGAAACTAGAAGCGTGCTCACGTGAGCAGACAGGGAAGTCCACTCGAGTGTCAGCAGTGACTACATCTGGACGCTGAGGTTATGGGTACCTTGTGTTCTTATTTTTGCATATCTGTGTTTTCTAATGTTTCTGCAGGGAATGCAAATCCTGAATGAAGAAAAAATTATGGAAGTTTAGGGCGCAGTGTCCCCAAGCCTTTCACGGAAGGATAAAGGCTGCACTCCTAACTTGGCCCTTGTCCCTCCCTCTGGGTCACCTCTCACCCCTTGCTTCATGCTCTGTACTGTGGCAACACAAAGTCCTCGGAGCTTGTTGCTTCTGTGCCATTTCTTACCCATGTGGGTTTCTTACTCGGGTCCCTCTGCCTAGAATGACCTTGCCATTTGCCGGGCTCATCCAGTATCACCTCCGCAGGGAAGTTTTCCCTGAGCTGCCTGAGGGCCAAGGGCCCCTCCTCAGGGCTGGGCAACTGGCCCTCCTGGGCATCCCTGTGGCCCCTGCCCTCTCTACCCTCTCTCCTCGCCCCATGTCCAGGACAGTGCCTCCCTGAACTGCTAACTGTCAGCAGCTGAAAGGAGCAACTAACTCTCTTGTCTTACTTAATCCACATCCAGAGGTCATACTCTAGAGTCTGGTTCCTGGGTCCATCTTTCATCTTAACCCTGGAGGAGACAGGGGTTTCCAGGCAGATCATGACCTCCACCAGCATCCTTTCACTTGGCCCTTAAATGCACAATACATGTTTTCCTTAAAAGTAATTAAAAAAAAAAAATTGAAAATAGGACAAAGAAGAGAAAGTAGATCCCTGCCATTGACAACTTTGGGTGGTTTTTTTTTTTTTTTTTTAAGATTTTATTTATTTGACAGAGATCACAAGTAGGCAGAGAGGCAGACAGAGAGAGAGGAGGAAGCAGGCTCCCTGCTGAGCAGAGAGCCCAATGTGGGGCTTGATCCCAGGACCCTGAGATCATGACCTGAGCCAAAGGCACAGACTTTAACCCACTGAGCCACCCAGGCGCCCCAGCTTTGGGTGTTTTTCATCAGAGAGGACCTGAGAGTCAGGGGAGTTTGAGAGAGGAGATCCCCAGGGCAACCATCCTCACACGTGGTGGACATGAGAGTCCCCCAGACCCCCTCCCCACCATGCCCCAGAGGTCAGACCAGAAGGGGTGTAGGGGGGACCCAGGATTCAGCACCTCAGGCCACTTGGCTGCAGGTATTTGGGGGAAGGCCTCACTTTGGGAACAGCTGCTTCTGGGCCATCTCTCCTCTTTGTCTCTGGGGTGGTCTCTTGGGGACCCCAGTTGGCATCTGCACAAAGCCAGTGCCCTCCTCTCTGCATTTGACCAGCCCCCTTGAGGCAGGCTAGCTGCCCGCCTCCATAGCCAGTTTTTGCTGCCTGGAATGATATCCACCTTGAGCCCCTCATCAATGCCAAGGGAAGGAGCTGTGGTTCTTTGTCACCGGGAACCTTCGATGCTCCTCCAGGAGGGGGAGGAGGTGGCAGCAGCAGCAGCGGGAACAGCAGCAGCAGCTGTGTGACGCATCCTCAACTCAGACTCACAGGCTGGGTTCGCGTGAGGAAACTCGCTGACTTGCTCAGTGAGAAGGGCTCTTCTCTGTCTTGTCTAGAGCTGAGAATGAAGCGGAGAGCATCGGACAGAGGAGCTGGGGAAACGTCAGCCAGGGCGAAGGCTCTTGGCGGTGGCATTTCCGGAAATAATGCAAAGAGAGCTGGACCATTCATCCTGGGTAAGCCTCTGACCATGGGTTGGGCCAGGGGTGTGGGTGCAGGGGCAGGGGTGCGGGAGAGGGGGCAGGCACAGGCGCAATCCCACCCTGGGCTGTGCAGGGCGGAGTGCCACACCCACCACAGTGCACGTGCGGGGCCCTAGCCTTGCGGCTCTAAGCGCAGCCCCTTTGTGCAGTGGAAGATCGGATAGACCCTCAGGTCAAGCTGTACCCAGGTTGTCATTTTTGTTGTAGCCTCACCGGTCTTCCATCAGCTCCAGCTGAGAGCTAGACTGTCTCTTCCCCCAGAGCACCCCATATACCCCCCTACCCCATGCTGCACACAGGAGCCACACAAGCTGCATCAGAACCCGAGGCCCATCATCCAAGGCACTTCCTCGACCATTCTTGGAGGGCACGGTTCATTCCACAAGGTGTCTGGTATAGCCCTCCAAGTTTCTGGTAAAATCTGTACAGAGTCCTGCAGAATTGGGTGTGCCCAGTGGTCCAGAAGAGCACCAGGGCCTCTCTACGTGATGTTGGAGGCCCAACAAATTGGAGTTGCAGTGCTCGGGGTTACAGGGGTGAAGTGGGCTCTTGAGGACACTGGAGACTGGGTGTGGGTTTTGCTTTGGGGTGGTGTCTCGGGCTGTGGGCGCAGGACAGTTCCAGCCCCAGTCACTGGGCACTAGTTTCCGGAGCCTGCCGTGGGCTGGGCCTGGGCTGGATGCTGGGGTGCAGCAGTGAACAGGGCAGGCAGGTTCCTGCCCTCACAGAGCTTAACATTCTAGTTGGAAAAAGAAACAGAGTAAACAATGCACAAGATTACAAGCAGGGCAGTAAGTGCCTTGAAGTAAGTAAACAAGACGATGCAAGAGTGGGATGGGTTACAGGGATTGTATACAGGGAAGGTTCCATAGGAGGAAGTGATATTTGGGTTCTCTCCCGGGGAGAAGTTTCGACTGTATATTAGAGCAGTGACACTGTGGGTCGCCTAGGTGGCTCAGTCCTTAAGTGTCTGCCTTCAGCTCAGGTCATGATCCCAGGGTCCTCAGATCAAGCCCCACATCGGGCTCTCTAATCAGTGGGAAGCCTGCTTCTCCTCTCCCATTCCCCCGCTTGTGTTCCCTCCCTCTCTGTGTCCCTCTCTATCAAATAAATAAAATCTTAAAAAAAAAAATGGGGGGCACCTGGGTGGCTCAGTGGGTTAAAGCCTCTGCCTTCGGCTCAGGTCATGATCCCAGGGGCCTGGGATCGAGCCCCACATCAGGCTCTCTGCTCAGCAGGGAGCCTGCTTCCTCCTCTCTCTGCCTGCCTCTCTGCCTACTTGTGATCTCTGTCTATCAAATAAACAAATACAATCTTTAAAAAAAAAAAAAAAAAGGCATCAGTCAGGATGCTGGCAAAGAACGGCGAGCAGTGTCTGCAGTACAGAATTGCCCCCAAACCTGGGCTCCAACAGGGGCCAGGCAGCCACCCCAGACGACCTGGGAAACTCTCAAAGTGGTAGTTCCTCAGCCTGGAGATGCTGATTCAGAGGCTCTAGGTGGCCGCTGGGGTCTCTGCTTTTAACACCCACTCTTCGGAGGTTCCTGCACACCCCCACAGTTGAGAACCCCTCCTTTTGCAAGCCGGACCTGTAAAAGCCAGGTGTACCTCAGGCACATGCGCACGCGCTCCATTGTTGGGGGTGCCTGAGAACTCTCCACCAGGAGACTGGTGGCGGTGGGGGTTGGGGGGGGTGGCAGTTGCTCAGTAGCCATGAACTGCAGAAAGGCCACATGGTGCCACAAGAGACAGGGCTTCGGAAGAGTAAGCCCAAGGCTCTTTGTGCCGTAGGTCCCCGTCTGGGCAACTCCCCAGTGCCAAGCATTGTGCAGTGTTTGGCGAGGAAAGACGGCACAGATGACTTCTATCAGCTGAAGGTAAGTGAGGCGCCCGGGGCAGGGGAAGCTGGGGCCCCAGGGGCTGCCCTGCCAGCCGGCTCTCCCACTCTTCCCCACCTTCACACCCATACCACTTATGAACAAGAGTAGCACCGTTTCTTCCCGGGACACGGTCCGGCTCATGCCGTCTCACTCGGAGCAGGCCTGATGGCAGGAGCGCACTCAGAGCAGGACTCATGCTGCCATCCCACTGAGAAGGCCTCGCACATCGTGTGTGCCTGTGGGAGCGCGCGTGCAGGTGCCGCGGGCCCAACTGTGAGCCCTCTGCGCCACCTGCTCCAGTCACTCTGCTTTGTAAAGTAAGGTTTGTTTTTGGGTTTTTGGTCTTTTTGTGTGTGTGCCTTCCTAAAGATCCTTACCCTTGAGGAGAGGGGGGACCAAGGAATAGAAAGCCAAGAGGAAAGGCAAGGCAAGATGCTGTTGCACACCGAGTACTCTCTGCTTTCCCTCCTCCACACGCAGGACGGCGTGGTTCACCACCACGGGCTCTTCCAGGTGAGTGACAGAGGGGCTGCCTGTCTCCCCTCCCTCCTCCCACCCCTGGCTGGCTCCTGGAGCTGCCCCCTGCTGGGGCCACATCTGTACATGGAGCAGCTTGCCCACGTGACCGCCTGGGACCCCTGCGTGCTGGGAGCGCCAGAACTTCCCGGGTGGGGTGGGCTGGAGGTCAGGCTCTGGCCTGTACCCCTGCTGTGAGGCTCGCGCCCAGTGGGAATGCCCCTTTCTTTGGAGCGCCACTTCTCTGAGAAGGGAGGAAAGCATGAAGTCATTTAAAAACACGCGGGCTCTTTCCTATTGTGTTGTGCCAGGAATTTTCTAGGCTGGGGGTGGAAGCGGGGCACGAGGAGGGCTGAGCCTTGTGGGCCACCTGTGGACCCCACAGCTGGTTGTGGTACTCATTCCTTTTGCCTGCCCAGGCATCGCAGCTTAGTTGAGCGAGTATCCCTGAGCCCCTGTGCTCAGATGTTCCGGGTCCCTTAGGGAAGGTACTCGTGAGTAGCTTGTACCCTGGAAAGAGCTCTCCTCAGGGACAAACCGAAATCGTGTCTCCAGATGATTTCAGAATGCCTGGGAGGCCTCCTGCTCAGGCCCCCAGCAGAGCTGCTGCAGGGCCCTCGGCTGGACGCGCTGGCCTGGGCCACTCTGGCCAGATGGACCTGGTACTCGAGAAGTGATGTGAGGCAGGGAGGCATGGAGGGTTTGGCCTGCGGCCCTGGAATCTGGTTGTTTGACCTTTGGGCAACCTACGTCCAGTCCCTACACCTCGGGTTCCTCATCTGTAAAATGGAGGTGGTAATGGACACTTGCCTCGTGAGGCGGTCAGGAGGGTGAGCAGGCGTGTATGCAGCCCAAGCTGTCCCTGTACACACTCACCGTGGTTACTTCCTCGTCTGCTTGAGTTCTTGGATAAAATAAAGGGAAGGGGCCGCTCTGCCCCATGCACCCTACCAAAGTCTTCATTCTTATATGTGCAGTTAGAGGCAACTCTGAAAGTCCCTGTTTCCCGTCCACATGAAACCAAACTGAGGGGGATTGTGAGTCTTCAGGGCTTCATCTCTGACAGCTGCCAGAGCTTGGCCCTGCTTTGTGTCCTCTGGGATGATAACACCTGGTGGTGAGAAGCATGTCCAGAGTCACCTGTGTGCCAGCCACGGCGGGCCCCTGGGGAAGAGGGAACGAGAGGCGTGGTCACGCTCGGAAGGAGGGACAGAGCTACTCAGTCCCCAGGGGTCCCCAGAGGCCAGCTTCGGTCTGCGAGGCTGACATGGAGCATTTCCCCAAGCTGGCTCATCAGTAGAGCGTGTAGCTCTCGGTTTCGGGGTTCTAAGCTCAAGCCCCACGCTGGCTGTAGAGAATGCTTGAAAAGAAAAGAAAAGAGAAAAGGAAAGAAACCATCTTTTTGGCAAGGAAAATGGGCCTGGCACTTACCACCATGCACCAGTACAGACCCACCTCCTGAGCACTGGTGCGGGCTGCCGGATTCCCTGAGCAACCTGTGAGGGAGGGTGCCAGCTCCCTTTGACCAGAGACTTGGAGAAGTGAGGTAAACTGCTCCATGGCCCACAGCCGGAGGGAGCAGGAGCTGGGGCCTGAACCCCACCTTACCCACTATTCCTTGGCTCCCTGGAGTCCGGCTTCTGCGTGAAATCAGTTGTGTCAGACACATGGAACACCTCACTTCCACCGTCTCTGACTTTGGTCACAGCTGGAGCCTCTGGGAGTGCCCCAGAGAGGGGATGTCCTGGGGCCCCAGGTCCGCTGTCTGTACCCTGGACCTGGAGGTCCCTTTGGCACTACAGGCTAAGCCCTGATCTGAACCCCTTACACTGGGATCAGAGCATGGAGCCTTTAATGGCAGCCCCGGTCCTGGCCACCCAGGCCTCAGGGTGCCGCTCGTGCAGGCTCCCACGTTGGTGTCTGTCTCTGGCTCCAGAGGAGAGTCCCTGAGCCCCAGCCCTTGACCTGTGGGCCCATAGCCAAGCCCTGGTCTGCCCCCTTGCCTCCCAGGACCGCACCTGTGAAGTCGTCGAGGACACGGAATCCAGCCGGGTGGTGAAGAAGATGAGGAAGCGCATCTGCCTCGTCCTGGATTGCCTCTGTGCACACGACTTCAGCGACAAGACCGCCGACCTCATCAACCTGCAGCACTACGTCATCAAGGAGAAGAGGCTCAGCGAGCGGGAGACCGTGGTCATCTTTTACGACGTGGTGCGTGTCGTGGAAGCCCTGCACCAGGTGAGGCTCTGCCCCTGCACCCCCTCCACTCCCAAATCCCGCACCCCCGCCCCACCGCTGGTGCCTCTTCCTCTGGCCGGCATGGCCTGTGTTCTGGGTGGCTGAGAAGCCTCCTGGCCCCACTGCCACAGAAGGCCACCTTTCTTGCTTCTGCTCTGTGGAAGCGGCTCTGGGTCGTCCCCACTCCCCGACCCCCAGCCCCCAGGCGTGCTCTGCAGCTGGAATGTCCGGAGGGAAGGTGGCTAGAGGACCCTGTGTGGCCAGTGAGGTACATGGCTGCAGGCCTCAGCCCGTGTACCTGGGGAGGCGCTGCCCAGCAGCCCAGCAGAGCCCAGTGTCCTGGCAGAGGAGACGACAGTGAGATCCCCTGGGGCAGCCATAGTCTGTCTCTGAGCTTTCCCTAGAGATGGGGTGTCAGGTACCCCAAGGTACAGTGAGGAGAACCTGGGCCTCTACCAGGCACACACCTGCCTGTGCTACTCGGTCCCCAGAGCTGTGAGAGATCGCCCCCTGACCGCAGGTGCAGGCAGATGTTAGTGTTTTTCTCAGTAGGATGTTTACTGGAGGTGGTGAGGAGTGGTTTTCCCCTTGGCTGCTGTCCAGAGAAAGCCAGAGAAACCGCCCCCAGCAGGAGAGAGACTGCCTGGGTTCACGTATTACCCCATCCCTGCCCAGGGTTGATGTGGCCTTAGAACGGTGCTCATCTGTCCTTGGCTGACAAATCAAGGCATGAGCCTAAAGAAAGGTGTCCTAGGTCTTTTTCCTGCCCCCCTCAAACTCCTGGAGAGCCCACATCTTATAGGCCAGGCCCAACCCTGCCTCCGTTCTTCGTGGTCCAAGCCACATGCCTGTTGCTTTTCCAGAAAAACATTGTGCACAGAGACCTGAAGCTTGGGAACATGGTGCTCAATAAGAGGTAAGATCCTTCTCCGTCAGGATGTGACCTTGCGGCTGGCACAGCTACATGCTGCAGCTACCCAGTGCCCCCCAGTCTCTGACCCACAACAGCCCACTTCCCCCAGGAATCCCAGGGGCTATGGGATGGGATGTCCGCTTCTGCCTCTTGCCACATGGGGATATGGTGCTTGCTTCGAAGGAAGGAGCCTTAGGGGCACCTGGGTGGCTCTGTCGGTTGAGCGTCCAACTCAATCTCGGCTCAGGTTTTGATCTCAGGGTCGTGAGTTCAAGTTCCACATTCGGCTCCTCACTGGGCATGGAGCCTACTTAGAAAAAGAGGAAGAAAAAAGAAAAAAAGAAAGGGAGTCTTTTTTTTTTTCCCTAAATTTTGGTTTTTTAAGATTTTATTTATTTATTTGACAGAAATCATAAGTAGGCAGAGAAGCAGACAGAGAGGGAGGGGGAAGCAGGATCCCTCCTGAGCAGAGTCCGATGCGGGGCTCGATCCCAGGACCCTGGGATCATGACCTGAGCTGAACTCAGAGGCTTTAACCCACTGAGCTACCCAGGCGCCCCAAGAAGGGGAGTCTTAAAGGTCACCAGCCACAAAAAGGGAGCTCAGGAAGGATTCCAGGGATCCTCCTTGGGCCATTCATTTGTTGGGTCTAGTGGGTGCTCAGTAAATGACTGTAAAAAATGGAGAAACGAGTGAAGGAATGACAGATGAGCAAAAAGAGGCCTCGTTGTAGGTCGGATTCCCAGGAAATAGACTCTGAGGTGTGTGTGCAGAAGGTTTCCTAGGAAGAGCTCTTCGGGCAAAGGGCAAGATTGGACAGAGGGAGAAGTCGAGCTGTGGTACAGTCAAGGCGGGGCCTCAGCCTGGAAAACTCGAGAGCCAGGGGGCCCTCAGATGTCCCAGCCGAGGCAGGGGGGGCGCATGGCCCTGGATGCCCACTGTGACCAGCCTCAGAATACAGCCTGTGCCCAGGACAAGGTGGGCTAGCCATAGCTGGGGCAGCTTCCTTTGGCTCAGGGGCTTTCTGGAAAAGGATGCAGCTACGAACAGTCAGAAGCCATCACTCTCTGCAGCAGGGAAAAGGTGCCTCAATCTTAGAAGGAGTCTGGGCAGCTCACACTAGCACCCTTGGTCCATCAGTGGCGGGGAGAGATCACTCAAGGCCCGGGCCACAAGCTGTCACCCTCCTGTCCAGGTGGAGAGGCTCCAGCCTCATAGGGGTCCAACAGGTCTGCTGCCTCTCCTGCCCTCGCTCGACCTCTCACCTCCAGGTGTTGAAGTGGATCAGGGGGCTCACAAATGGCAAGCACCTGGTCACCCACTCAGGAGGGGACCTGCTGTCCCTGGGAAATGGCTGGAGCCACAGCAGTCACAGGAGGAAAAGCTGCAGGGAGATAGGCCCCTGGGGAAGGGCATGGGTGGACCAGATCTCCCCCGCCCCCAATGCCATGGGGAGGTCACTGCCCTTCTGCCGCCACCACCCAGCCCTGATGCCACAGACGGACAGTTTCCTGACATCACCGTGCAATGGGCCACCAACCCAAGAGCACTGGCTGGGGGCCCCGGGAGGAGGACAGAGACTCTGGCCATCTGAGTCAGTTCCCTAAAGGATGAATAAAGTCTGGCCAGCTAGAGAAAGTGAAGCCATGAAAACCTGACCCTGTCATGCTCCTCAGGGAGGAGGGAAGAGAGCCAAAGTTCCAGAGCTGCTGGAACCTCTGACGGGTCGAGTCAGAGGGCTGGAGAAGCTTGGGGGTCACCTGGATCACAGCCCGGCACGGCCTCTGCATTCCCCGCGAGACGATGGGAGTTCGTTTGATCATGTTTTGGTTGGTTGACTGATCCGTGTAGTGAGAGGCTGCTGTGGTAACAGGCAGTTCTCCGAGCTTCCGTATCCTCACCTGTGGAAGTGCAGGTAGTTAAGCCTCCCTGCAGAGACGGGCCTGAGGCGTGGAACTGTCTCCCGGGACTGGGCCCAGCATAAGTGCACCCCATACTCGACAGGCCGTGGCTCTCTTCCCTGGGAGATGAGGCCTGCTGGGGGTTGAGTGGCTGCTGAGGGCGCCCGTGGTGAGTGCAGGAGGGCCCTGGCCCCAGCCCGGAGAGCATGTGGTCTTCCGCAGCCTCCCTGTCCTGGTCTTCTGTGGGACGCTGGCCTAGTACCGTCCTGCTCTGGACGGCAGGCTCGCTGCGCACACAAAGGGGCATATCTTTGAGACCACCTAAGTGCATCTGGCTGCGGAGCCCATGTCCTCTGCGGCCTTCCCTGCACTGGCTCTCTGTGGCCCAGGGGTGCCCATGGGAGCGCACATGTGGGCTCCTGCACTGCCAGCCACAGAAGTGTTCCAGGCCTCTGTGCATCCTTGGAGGGTCTGCTCCCAGCTTCTGCTCCCCCCAACTTTACCAAGCCACTTTTGTCACAGGAATGTAGTTGGAAAGCCCAGCCTCTCTTGAGTACCGGTCGTGGGGCTATACCAGCTCCTCCCTGTGTGTGTCTGTCTGTCTGTATGTGCGTGTGCGCCCCTGTATGTTTTCCTCAGACTGAGGAGCCCCAGGGCCTCCCTCGGACCCTTTGTCTTGGCTGCATTGCCTCTCATCTGATGATGCCCTTTTTGGGGTTTTGGGACCGATGGCGGTTCTGGCCAGCTCTCTCGCTTGACTCATGGTGCTCCGGGAGGGGGCAGTGTGCCGCGGTGCCCAGCACCGAGGGGCCAAGTACGAACACCACACCCTGCATCGTGGTGTCTACAGGCACACCCCTCCCTTCCCGCTCGCACCTGGGCAGAGTCAGAAAGCTGACCTGGAGGAGATCCAGCCCCCGCCGGGCTGGGCCCTGACTCCAGCTGCAGAGTCCTTAGGAGGCCGCCTCTGTCCCTCGCAGAACTGAGTGGCCCCAGGGGAGGAAGCAGGGAGAAGTGTTTGCGGGGCGGCTGTCATGAGTTCACCCCGCTTGGGAGAAAAGGCAAGGGTTGAAACCTGAAATACCCTTTTGGGGTTATATGAGGTCTGCCGTGGGTTCTTTCTCCTTCCTCCTTTCTTTTTGGGTAAGCAAGTTGCACACCAAGTTCCTAGAAAAGGAGAAAAACGCAGGCAGCCCAAAGGGCCATAACTGAAGAGTGACTCAGGCCCAGCGGATCCTGCTGACGCAGAACTGCCTCCCTTCACCCCACTGCCCTTGCTGCCGGAATGAGCCTGGGGGGGGGGCGGTCTGGGGCTCCCAGGGAGCTGGGTACCACCCACCAACTTGGGTGGTAGTGGCAGGGCAGGGGCGCACGGCCAAGCTTCGGGAGGTCTCGGGGCTGACCATGTGGTTTCCTGTGGGATAGCCTCCAGGATCCTCGGCAGTGTGGGCCAGCTCGTCCCTGCCGCCCGCCGCCCAGCCACACACAGTGTCCTAGAGCCCCCCAGCCCAGCCCGGGTCCAGCTGGCCTGCTTGCTCCGGGGCCCATGGCCACAGCATGGCTCCCCTCACATGCTGCCTCAGATGGGGTCTTTTCTGGGCTCTCCCATTACCAGCCCTAGCCAGCTGTGCCCACCATCTGAGGAGGAGAGGCTAACCCAAGACAGCCGTTAGCAGTTAGTTCCTAGTTGCCAGGCCCCCGGCTCGTTGCCTTCCGCGGGGTTGTCTTCTTGTCACTTTCTTACACAGTCCTGGGAACTGGGTGCTAATATACTCCGTTTGACAGATGAGGAAACAGATTTAATAAGAGATTAAATGAGGCTCTGGAATTCCGCAGGAGCTGTGACCGACAGCCTCTGCCAGCCCTTAGCTATCTCGGGGAATTCTGCTGGCATAGGGCTTGGTACAAAACAAAGGTTAGTTTGTCCTCTGCATTCCGGGTCACACAGCCATGGAATGGCGGAGCTGGGCCTGGGACCTGGAAATCCAACTCCTGAGCCCCCCGGACCCTGCCCTGAGCGGTCTTCTCCCAGTGTCTCGTGCCTCAGGGCACCCGTGCAAGACACACCACCAGCCATGGCAGCCATCTGAGGTGGGGGACGGACCGTGGACCTTGGGGATGCACAGTCCCACATTCAGGGCTGTGGCATGGCGGCTCAGAGCTGGAGCGATCCACTTCTGACATGGTTTCCTTGGCCAGACCCTTTGCCTGCACTTTCAGACCCTAGCTGCCCTGGGGGCCACCAGGCAGATTTCTGTGGCATCTGACAGGGCAGGCCTGTATGCAAAGAGAGAGTTGAGGTTTCCATTTGGAATGCAGAGGACAAACTAACCTTTGTTTTGTACCAAGCCCTTTGCCAGCAGAATTCCCCGAGATAGCTAAGGGCTCTCAGAGCCTGTCGGTCACAGCTCCTGGGGAATTCCACACTCAGCCCCATACACCCTGTACCTCAGAGAGCCGACCCCCTCTTCACCCTGGAGGTTCAGCCAGTGAGAGGCAGCGGGAGGCCGCTCACCGGGCTGTCCTTCCTGCCATCCCCCTGCTTCTCTGCCCAGCCAGCTGACAAGGAGCAGGGCGGGTGACCCCTGCCCTCTGTGGGTAGAGAGGCACCCTGCCTCACTGGCTCTCCCCGATGAGGCCTCTTGGAGGGGCCTGCCTACCCCCACCGCCCAGGTGTGGAGTAATGTGTCTTCCTTTTGTGCACACTGTGAGCTTCCTTAAAGGATCCAAACCCTAAGCCGCTCTCACCCATGACTCTCAGATGAGGGAGGCTGTGGTTTTCCAGGTCAAAGGAGAGTCTGAAACACAAGACAAGGGCTGAGTTAGCTTTGCTGGAACTGAAGAGAAATTCGGGGGCCGGGCACTGCGAGTGCCCCTGACAGTACCGGTCAGTGTCCGTCCAGAGCGCAGGCTCTGGGGTCAGGTAGACCCTGACTTCGGTCCTGCTCACCAGCTGCAGGACCCTGAGCGAGTTCCTTCATTTCTCTGTTTACTTCCTCATCACCTTCACTGCATCACCTGGGAAACTGGGGCAGGGAGGAAGCCTCCCTCCTAGGCTTTCGTGAGGGGCGAATGTAAATAGTCCACATCAGACCCATAAGCCACGGGCTGCACCTGTTAAGTCTCTGTGAGCATTCATTTTTTTGTACTATTTGGGATGCTGATTGACAGTGATCACGGTGATGACCATATGGATCGACCGAGGGGGACAAAAGTGGCCCCCATAGATGGACTTCAGAGCCCTGCCGAACTTCCTTTTCACTCTGTGTAAGTGAGGGAGCCAAACCAGATCTCGTCATTCCAGATGTTGATGTTCTATGAGATGGTTTGTCATCCTGAGTCCTAAGCCTTAGCCCCGAGGCTCAGCCCAGATGGCAGTTGCCGGGGAGCCCCTCTGGAGCACTCCCTGGGTCATAGTCACTCAGTTCTCGGAGCCCACGTGCTGAGGGGACAGCGGAGCAGGTGGCAAGCAAGGGGGCACGGCCAGCATCAGCGCCCTTGATGGCACCGTTCATGCAGCCACGGGGGAAGGCAGCAGAGCCCGGGGAGCAGAAAAGGATGTGGGTGTGATTCCTTTGCTCCCTGGGCAGGAGCGAGGGCAGCTGGGTGCCCATGGGTACAGACAACGTTTGTTCATGCTCTGTCCCCTGCTCCCAGGACGCATCGGATAACCATCACCAACTTCTGCCTCGGGAAGCATCTCGTGAGCGAGGGGGACCTGCTGAAGGACCAGAGAGGGAGCCCTGCCTACATCAGCCCAGACGTGCTCAGCGGTATGTGCGTAGTGCCAGTCAGCGGGCCCCAAGGGCGATGTCCTGCTGGGCTTCACAGAGGCTCCTTCCTTCAGCAGAGCGTGTCCTGGGGTAGGGGGAGCCCTGGCCTAGGTGCTGGGGCTGTGGGGCCGTCTGTGTACAGAATATGGGGTCACGTGGAGAGGAAGATGGGGATCCTCACCCCAGTGCTGGGTTAATGACTCTGAGATTATTTCTGTGAGTGTGAACGATGGGCACTTGAAGGACTTGCCTGAGGAAGTGACCTTTGAGCTGTGATTGCCAGGACAGATAAGGACTGGAGGGGGAGTGACTGGGCCAAGGCCGCACAGCCAGCTGTGGCTGCTGCTCAGACTGGGAGCCTGGTTCAAGGTGGGGCCGGAGAGGTGGGCAGCGGCCAGACTAGCAAGGCCTGAGGGAAGCCCCGGGGAGAATGTCATCACTTGTTTCAAGTGCGAGAGGAAGCCCTGAGCAGGTCTTCACTGGCTTTGCCACCTTGACAAGGACACCTCTTCCTTCCTGCTGTTCCTTCATAAGCTCCTTCCTTCCCCCTTCCTTCCTTGGCCCGGCGCGCCCTCCCTCCCACTGGCCTGAATTTACCAAGGGCCTACCGGATAGGTGGCCCTGTTCAGACACTTCCGATACAGCCGTGAACAGGCATGCAGACATCCCCGCTTCCATGAACACTGAGCTGATTTTCTAGTGGGGCCGAAACAGCCAGCACACGAAATAAAAAACCCAGTTACACCCTGATTACCCACTGATCCTATGGCTCAGTGCCGAGCCCTGTGTGGAGTGCGTGACCACGTCACCTGCTCCAGACCGCAACTTTACCCTGCGAGGTAAAGTTTCGAAGTCCCTCTGTCATGCGAACACTAGACAGGAGAACTGGGGCTTGTGCCCCGGCCAGCCTCCTGCCCAAGCCCATGTTCCCTGGGACTCTTTCTCTTCTTTCCCGATGTCCTTTGCCAAATTGGGTCTTTCTGTCCTGATCCTTCAGGAACCGAGGGCTTCACGTCTGCTCCCACCTCTTCCACATGGAGGTTTCAGGGTGCCCCCAGGGCCACCATCCCCGGCACACACTCCTGCACCCCTGCGCACAGCGACAGACCCATCTCTCCCAGGCAG
Organism: Mustela nigripes; assembly: GCF_022355385.1. Classification (NCBI taxonomy): domain Eukaryota; kingdom Metazoa; phylum Chordata; class Mammalia; order Carnivora; family Mustelidae; genus Mustela; species Mustela nigripes. The sequence continues at coordinate 27,490,283 of NC_081570.1, read as the reverse complement.
CACGTGCATGCAAGGAACAGGCTGCCGTAACTGGCCGGAGTGTGACCACACCTTGGAGGTCTCCCCTGGCGGATGCTTCTGCGCCAGGGCCCGGCCTCTCCCCAGCCATGCTGCCACCTCCCAGGACCTTGAAGTTTGGGTTGGAGTCCCCATGGCCTCTACTAGAGGGAGCCAGGAACCAGGGCTGCACCCCCCACTTCCCAGGGACTGGCCCAGCCCCGACAGCCTCCATGAGATTCCCCAAAGCATCCCTCTGTGTGACAGAGCCAGGACATTGCACCAGGCTCCTGCCTCGGTGTAGGCCCGCGAGGTGAGACCCGTGGCTGTGCGCACCCCCAGGTGGGCCCCACTCTGGCTCCTCCAGCTTCAGGCCGGCCTTAGAGGATGAAACAGGCGAACCCACTGCTTCCAAGAGAGTCCTAGATCCATAGAGTAGAAATGCAAGTCTCATTCTGACCTTCATCCCCCTTCTCTGAGCCCCAGTTGCCCCCCAGGTTACAAGTGGGATGCACTGCTGCCCGCCTCCCCCCAAGGTGAAGAGGTTGACGCAGGATGATAATGACAGGTCCCGCCGTGCAGGCTCGAGGTGAGGTCTGCCCCTTGGTTCACTCTGTGCTCCAAGCACAGCCTCGGGCATCCGGCCTGGAGCTGTGGAAAGGCAAACCTGACCTTGCCCGCATAGAGTTTATAGTCTGGTTAATAACTGTGTCCCCCTGAAAAAGTTACTGACTTCTCTGGGCCCCGAGTTTCACATCTATAAAGCAGAGGTAATAGCAGTCCCTGCTTCCTGAGGTCCTGTGGGGCTAAAGAAGGCCTTGAACCTGCTGGGTGGATAGTCAAAGGTAGCTGGGTTATTGTTATGGAAGGGTGGATAGTCAACGGTAGCTGGGTTATTGTTATGGAAGGGTGGATAGTCAACGGTAGCTGGGTTATTGTTATGGAA